>NC_133206.1:34212023-34334523 GCF_958299795.1 Porites lutea
ACCTCCCAAATACGGACTGTTAGAGTGGTCTCCGCCTTTCTTTAATCCTATTAGTTAACTCTCTATAAGAAGGACATCTCCATAACACGGACACCTACAGTGGTCCCTGCCCCTAAAGAAAAGGTCCTCAGCGGCAGGGAGCAATGAAAGGGGGCTGAATTCGCAGGCTATTTTACTCTTCCTAAGGCGGATACCCCTGCAAGACGTCCCACAGTGTTCGTTTAAGAGAGTTGAGCGCAAACTTAATTCTTCTCAAAAACATTTTCTCAAGGGGGATTGTTAGTCGCAAGAGAAATTCAAAACAATACTGATGCACAATTTTGTGGATAAAACAAACTGGAATAATAATTATGGGGAACGCGAAAGTCGCAACAAATAATAGATATATATATTAATTACTATAATTTTCCCGTAGCTTACGTCATATGCCAGTTTTATCCCTCCGTTATCAGCTATGTTCTCATTCAAGGTCTGTTTACCGTTTATCTGTAATAGTCAAAAGAAACAATAGCGTTGTAGAGATACACATTGACTTGGTCAATCTGCAAAAATGACTTGACCAATTTTTTCTTGTGGGCCTCCAAATGGAACCTTAAATTTAAGCTACAGAAATGTAATTTAATGCGATTCTCCGGGGCTACTTCTCCCATTAGTTTTTCTTATGAAGTTGGCAGTAGTAGCGAAAGGCCGTAAACAACACAGTTTGCCTTAATATACCTAACCACATTGAATCTAAGGGAAGAATCACTCGCCAGTAATCCTAATCCCTGCTCATCAGGAAGTACTTACAAGTTTAGGTTTTTTGCTAGAACAATTAGGGATTGGAATAGTTTAAGCAATTCTGTGATTGAATCTGAATCATATGATGGTTTCAAACGAGCCGCAAAAAATTTAATTATTTAATCTGTTACAACAAGAGTATATCTGATGGTGTTTAGTTTCATTTAAGTCTATTTAAATTATTTGTAATTTATTTATAAGTAACCCAGCTTTTTAAATAGTAATCATGTGTATTGTTCAATACTGATTCCGTTCTACTTTGCTATTTAGTATGTCCCGGTCCCAAAACAAAGGCCTATTAATGACATTAACAAGCACCTCCGTCCGATTTCCCTTACGCCTATCCTGTCTAAACTCGCTGAAGATCACATTGTTGAAAAGTACGTTAAACCAGCTGTGTTACAAAGAATCGACCCTCGACAATTTGGAACTATTCCCAAATCGTCTACTACACATGCCTTGGTCAATATGACGCATAATTGGCTTGTTAACACCGACGGAAATGGTGCCACGGCAAGAGTAGTCCTACTTGATTTCCGTAAGGCCTTTTACCTTATCGATCACAGTGTTCTTGTTCAAAAACTAACAACATATGATATTCCGAGTCAAGTCAAAGGTTAGATTGTTGACTTCTTGATGGACCGGAAACAAAGAATTAAACTTGCTCAGGATTGTCACTCTGAATGGTGCTCTGTGCCATCCGGTGTCCCTAAGGGAACAAAACTAGGCCCCTGGTTATTTCTTGTCATGATTAATGACTTGGACACACCAGTTGACATGTGGAAATACGTGGATGATACATCTTGTTCCGAAATAGTTACCAAGGGTAGTGAGAGCAAACTCCAAGAAGCTCTGGATGACCTTTCGAGACAAGCGAGTCTCGATGGGTTTCAACTGAATGAGGCCAAGTGCAAAGAACTTCGAAATGGATTCTCCAACAGCAACCACGATTTTGAACCCCTAGTCCTAAATGGCAAGCCCCTTGAATTAGTCACCAGTGCCAAATTGCTAGGCGTGACCATTAGCCACGATTTAAAGTGGAACATGCACTCCTCTGAACTAATTAGAAAATGTTCCTCTCGTCTCTATTTTTTACGTCAACTCAAGAGATCCGGAGTGGCACCAAGTGAACTGGTGCAATTCTATGTGACATGAATTAGGCCCGTCCTGGAATACGCAAGTCCTGTATTCCATCGTTCTCTACCTAACTACGTCAGTGAAGATTTGGAACGGATCCAAAGAAGGGCTTTCAGAATCATCTATCCTGACCTGTCATATAGTGTAGCACTAGAAACAGTTGGCCTACCGAAACTTCATGAGAGGAGAGAAAAGATTTCAATCGATCTGTTTGACGAGATCGTCTGTAACCCCACCCACAGTCTCCATAGCCTCCTCCCCCAACGGAAGAGTTGTAAATATGCACTGAGACGCAAAAGTGATTTCACTCTCCCCCTATGTAAAACCGAGCGTTTGAAGAAAAGTTTTATTTTTAGCCATGTCTATAAGATGTAGATAATTTTCTTATTTTCTCTTTGTTATCATCAGTATTTGTAAATATCCCGTAATTCAGCCTATGGCTGCAATGGTGTTTATAATAAAGTATCTATCTATCTCAATGCTGTGACCTCTAGCTGACCATATCTATGTAATGTAAACAATTATAGATTAAAGTTGTAGATCCAGCTAGATGCAGATTGTGAATGTGGTTCAGTTAACTGTCAGAAAGAAAACAAAGACCTGATTATTCAAGTAACCACGAGACACCCCTCGCGGGCAAGCGGTGAAAAGATTTTGGCAAAAGAGCGATCACAAGTAACTACTTACATTGTGCCCAAACACTTCATAGCTGTTGTATTGATAAATAAGACAACTGGCTCTAGAATTGAAATTCAATGTCGAGCTTGGAGACCACCAGTCTTTCAAATTTCCATCTTTATCAAAAAGACGCCCTGAAACAAGCCAAACCAACAAGTGAACAAACAAAACGTAACAGTCACTTCACACGACAATAAGAAACTTCCTTTCTCTCTCTCCCCACCGCCACCCCCTAAAATCTCAGTTCTCCTATCTCCTGACCCCTAAGAAAGGTCTGAAAGCTCTTTCACATTCCTAAGTCCGGCTTGTTTCTCATTCTCTGAAAACTTGCGACCTTTTTTCATTCATACGCCAACATTGTGAAACGAACTGCCTCAACATGTGTGCTTAGCGCTATGTGCTTTCAATTTCAAAGTAAGTTAAGTTATAGTAATCAGCGATTGTGAGATGAGACTGAATATGATATTAAGAATTACACAGATCGACGTAAGGCCGCCACACTCAGACAGCTTTTGGTTATTAAATATTTGAATAGAGTTGAGACGCTACTGGAGTGGCCAACGTTTCAAATCAGTTTAAGACCCAATGTTTACAAACTACTAAGGGTGGTTTCCAGAAGTCAGGACAGGCCGGCAGGACCATGGCCGGACCAGTCATTTTGACAATGAAATAGGCTTTTTCCAAGAGCTTTTGATGAAAAACCATCTCCTTCGTGCATATTATTTACGATTTGAATGATCTAGCCGGATAGTTTTGATTAAAAGCGAAATTCTCATTACGACAGGAATGGTCTCGCCGGTCAGTCTGACAAATGGAAACCGCCCTTGTTAGACTGTCTTTTTCCCCGCTGATACGTTTGTTAATAGCGAGTAATTTAATGCTTTCATATAATTCGACGATACGTAAATTATTACCGCCTGCGTCGAATCCATGGGTAAGTTCATGCCCAACCACCAACCCCAATGAGCCATAGTTGAAATATCTACAGAGAAACGGTGAAAATAGACCATTTCAGGTTTTGATAGTGATCATTGGGCTATAATCAGTTGACACCGCTGAAAAGTGCGCCTTAACATTAGTAAATTAAACTTACTAAGCTTTGAAAGCGATACGTCTAAAGCGAGAGAAGATATAGCCCCCAAAGTCGTGAAATTTTACGGACGTTTGTACTGTGGTGGTGGTGGTGGTGGTGGTGCGGGGGAATGGGAGGAAACTTGCCGCCCACCAAACAAACGTTTGTAAAATTGCGTAACTTTGCGGAGCTATACCTTCGTACGTTTTCAACAAACAGCTTTGAAACTTGACAACTGTACTGATTTTAAGACGTTCTTTCCAGCTGTTTTGACGGATTTTCGCCAACCGGCCTCAGTCAAAAGTTGAAAATACCATGGGTCTATTCAGTTTGGCTTACAAAGCATTGTTTACATCCAAGGCGCAAGCATTAGTACCATATAGCTAGTAAAGTACGCTTAATTCTGTATCGACAGCCATTTATAAACGTTTTTGGGTCGCTTATTTGGGTTCTCAAGCAAAACCTGCTTTTGAGTACTGAACGGATTGGTCAGACAAAATTGCCCTCTAATAAGGCCAGCTCGGCTTTATGTCCTTGATCCAGAAACGTAAGTGTTGTACGAAAATGGCAAATATTTAAGCGACGCAGTTCAACCAGAGTGCTGTGATTTTTATTTTTGGTGCTTATAAATTCTATTTACCACTTTTATTTAACCTCAGCTTCAAAGTATACCTACCTTGGATAATTCTTTTTGTAGAAGGGAGATTGTAAGATTCCAGCCAAGAACACTGTTAAAGACAAACAAACATGCTTAAAAACGGAGAGGCTTATATCCGAGAGCCCATATAACCGGAATTGAAATTGACTGTTTGTAGTCCGCCTTTTCTCTTTAAGTCCGTCTAGTTCTTATTTCAGCCAGCGCGATTGCAAACCAGACTTTACGTTACACGCCCTCGTTTATTGCGGCTTGCGGCTTCACCGATCGCCGCTTGCGTGCTTGGGTTTCGCGTGCAGTAAAGTTGCAAAGAAAAAAAGAGACTGCTCGCAGTCTAGAATAGAAACGGCGCTTCAAAACAAGCTATAGCAGTACTGATCAAAATAGGATTTCGTTTACTGTTTTTTTTTTTTTTTATCAAGCTTCAAAACGTCATAATCGAATTCATTTCAATACATTTGGAGGGGGGCTTATAATGATCAGATGTATTTTCTTGTTTACAGTCGTGAGATGGGCCTATAACTGGGAGTGCTTATAAGTGGGGTAGGTTATGAGCGTCTGTTTACGGCATTATCAATTATCATTATCATTGTCATTTAAGTCACGGTCACTACCATTGTCATTTTTGTTGTCATTCTCACTGTCGTTGTCACTATCACCGTCACTGTCATTGTCATTGTCATTATCACTGTAATTGTCACTGTTATTATCATTGTCACTGTCACTGCCATTGTTATTGTAATTGTCACTGTCATTGTTACCGTCACTGTCATGGTCATTGTCGTTGTCACTGTCACTTCATTGTCATTGTCAATGTCATTGTCAATGTCATTGTCATTGTCACTTAATGGTCATCGTCACTGTCATTGTCATTGACATGATTAATGACAACAGAAACGCCCACCTACCTATTCGATTTTGTCGCCGATTGTAGTATGCATTGACTTGTGCGGGACCATCTGGCCACCTACAATGTGCATGCCAAATGTTACACACTAAACGGAAAACAAGACAATTTTGTAACAATCTAGTTAAGGGTTATGAAAAGCCCAAGGAATAACAATCAGCGACAAAATTAGTTGAGACACTTTGCCCCTAAAGGGCCTTTCTGACGTTTTATCGACTTTAAAAGGGGAAAATAAAGCTTTCTCTCCTCCGTCCCCTCCATGCAATATTGTGTCGCTGTTCGAGCTACCTGTAAGAAAACAACAGACACTTAAACATTGAATGGAGGGCAGAGGGAAGGGGTATGGATTGTTTGGTTCTCAGAAGCTACCACAATTTTGTCGCCGATTTTTGCTACTAAGTAACTTGCTACTAAGTAATTTCTTAACAACGCTATCTTCCTACGTGCCTTCCTAAGCTTTTAAAGAATCAGTACCACGAGAATTCTTCGAGTTTTCATTGTTTACTAAGCTAGAATTATGATGGTACTATTAGTGGAATACAAAATTGCACTTGACAAAACAGACTGATAAAATAAACAAGAACGCTTTTAAAAAGGCGTTAAGCCGAGCTTATTCATTCTACACGAAACAGGATTTCCTTGCTAAAAGTTTTTCAGGTCCTACTTTATCGACGGTCGAGTGATCTTCAGGATATTTACTTTTTACAGCGTATTTGACGATTTGAGAACGCGTGTACAAATATACGAAAATCAAGGGCCTCGATTCGAGAGAAATTAGATCATTGCCAAAGAGCAAAAACGTGATGAAAATGGCGCGTCATTTCCATCATCGCCGAAATAAAACCGCATGCTTATCACAAGACTCATTTGCATACAATGAAAGTTTACAACACCCGACCAGTTAGCCTCACCATGGGCAAAGTTTCGCTGAAGTTTGCTCATAAAGATTCTTCGTTTTTCGACCACTGAAGTATTCACTTGTTCCAAAGTAATCAACGCTTTCAAGCGATAGAATTCGTGGACCGACCCGTTCCGAAAAAACACGGCATCTTATAAATATGTTGTAGGTCGCGTCTCGATATTTATACCTAGTTTCCACGGTCTCCGCTAGGAACGCCTTGGACCATGCTTCCTCTTTTGGTGCGCACACAGGAAAAAAGAAAGAGACAAATAAGAACGCTCTTAAAAAAGCGGCCACTCTCGCTTGCTTGGAGATTTCATAAGAAATGAGTAGGCGATTAGTTCTACACGAAACAGGATTTCCTCGCAAAAAGTTTTTCACTTCCTACTTTATCGAAGGTCGAGTATTCTTCAGGATATTTGCTTGAGTTTTAAATCGTATTCGACGATGATTGAGTACGCGTGTATAAATACACGAAAATCAATTCGAGAGAAATAACATCATTGCCAGAGGCCAAAAACGTGATGAACATGGCGCGTCATTTCAATCATCGCCGAAAATAAACCGTATTCTCATCACAAGGCTCATTTGCCAACAATGAAAGTTTACAACACTCGACCAGGTTATAGCCTCACCACCGAAGTTTTCACTGAAGTGTTCGCTTGTTCCAAAGTAATCAACGCTTTTAAGCGATAGAATTCGTGGACCGACCGTTTCCGGAAAAGCTCGACATCTTTCGCTGCTAAAGCAAGCTCGACCAAAAAAAAAGTGCTTGAGAAAATTTGTTAAAATCAATGACAGTATGGAACAACTACAAGTTTGCTGGATATATTTATATAGTGTATAACATTGAAACACCATAAATCTTCAAAGGTACTTACCTATCTCTATCGACTTGTTGATCAAGCATTCCCAAATTTTTCTGGACCACCATCTTGTTTAATGCCAAAGTGTTGTCAAAAAAATCATCACTTACATTTAACTGGTGATTGTGAAAGAAACATCAAATTTTGACAGAATGAAGATTTAGCTTTTGGGACATTATATAAGAACAAACACAACCATCAAAGGATTTGCTCACCATTGCGTAAAGAGCGTCAAGCTTACTGTCATCTTTGATGAAAGAGGGGTACCCCACATCCTCTTTCATGGCATTGGCCTGGAATACCAAAATACAACATGAATGGTACGCGGTGCAAAACTGTGTCGTGTCATGGTACAGAGGGAAGTTGTTTTAGTCAGTGTTGCTGGTGTTGATAGGGTTAAAAGTGTTAGGAAACGTTTCTTACTGTGTATTTTTTCGCCTCATGTCAATATGTAATCTGGATTGCGGAATGCGGAAAATCTTTGTTCGTGGGATCCGGAATCCTAGGCTTTAGGATCCGCAATCCAGCCCAAGGAATCCAAAATCCCACTAACGATTGAAATCTGGAATCTTAGTTCCACTGACAAGAAATCTGGAATCCAAAGCCTGAAATGCAGAATCCAAGACTGTCTTTGGGCAATTAATGGAAACTTAAAAACAATTTGCTTAAGAAAAATATTACGTGTCTGTTGGTCAAAATTAATTCAGCTTAAATCTTTTTAACCTAAGTCGATTCTCCATTTTCTTTGTCTCCTATCCCTTCTTATTCATGAATTAGGACTAGGAGACAAAGGACAGAAATAGGCCAAAGAATTTAGTAAGTATGTCACACATACCAAACGTTCTAGAAATGTGTCCCTTCCCCTCCTTCCCATGGCCGGAGTAACACGTACCTTTTCTCTAGCCTTATCTTTTGTATTCTTGTCCATCCAGTCTTGTGATTTAAGGTTATTAATGAAAGACTTGCGAACACGAGTGGTCATGTCCTTTACCTAAAAAATGCAAATTAAAAACGAGACGCCGCTGATTCATGTAATTAAAAAGTCTAATGAAGCTGGTGCACCATATACCAAGTGAATAGCAAGTCTCGATTTACGTCACAAAGAACACAACAATCATCCCTAGCCCTTACACAATAACACAATAAACTTCACGCACTAGAACAACGCAATAGTGCATATATTGACTTGGTATGTCAAGCATCACCTTTTAACAGAGTAACCGGTATTTTTTATTTGGAGTCAACTTTGGACTCATTAAATTGGGATTTTCAGCCAAGTATTACACGCAGGCGTTGATTTACGAAAGCTGCCACAAAGCGACTACAGTGCTAGTCACATATAGGATAATGCCTGAGCTCCGAAAAGAGTTCAACTCCCACAGGGCCGCCGGCTTAATGTTTTGGGACACCAACATGTTGGATGTGACGTCATGTGAAAAGGCTTTATAGTACAATAGGCACGTTGCAGCTAAACATTCACGTGCTGCAAAGCTTTTGGCTTTTGCAACCTATTGCTTTTCTGATGTTTCCACCCTCATCGCCGTCATCGTTGCTTAAGCTTCCTATATGCGACTTTCACATTCGCCATACGAATCTGTTTGTCCCCCATAAAGTTGGCAAACGTTTTGTTTTCAGTTTCTCAAGGGTCGTTTATTACTCCCAAGAGACATTGAAAACAATTAATATGCAAAATTTTGGGGGTGGGGGGGGGAATAGCATAATGAGAAACGTGTTCGCAGTTTTATTTTTCCCGAGCGATTCCCAGTGTAACCGCAACGAAAACTTCACCTTACCGTCGATTTAGTGTTCTCATCAAAATGTGCATCAACAAACATCCGCCCTATTGTCATATCCATTGGTAACATCAATCCTTGGATACAGGCCGACCATCTTTGATATTCTCGCCTCCCAGTCACAGCTTCGTTTAACTGAAGTTTAGCCTTAACAAATCTATCAGGCATTGACTGAACGTAATTGGAAACAACTTTCCACATTATGTAGTTTTTGACGATATAACTTCGGCTGTTGTAACTAAAATCAAATAATAGGGAATTTTAAATTCACGTTTACGACAAGCGGCAAACGGCAAATTTATGTTCACAATTAGGAAATGAGCAGATATATTTAAACTGTCCTAAAAAAATAACATGGATAAATCTAAACAGAGAGAAGTCGTTACGTCACGTTGCTATGGTAGCAAACTTTCAACAAACCGTGGCAAATATGGCACGGAAAAAACGAAAAAATTGACTTGTATGACTTTCCAGTGCTTCATTGCACTCAGGAACAAAACGGTAGCCCATACTTTCATGATTCCATCGTTCGACAATTAAAATAGCTATCTCTGTCAAGAAAAACTGTTGAGAGCAAGAAATTTTGCCACCGTGGTAACCTGACGTCACACTTCTCCTCTCTATTTTTCAATGCATATAACGAACAGGAAACTACAAGTAAACGGAAAACTTCGTCATGTGGTACAAACTGACGTTTACCGCTTCCCATGAACGTGAATCTAAGGACTAGGCTAAACGTCGAACTTTTCATGAGACGAACCAAACTTAGCGAGTTAAGTACATGAAAAGTTCGACGTCTTGATCAGTTAAGTTTGTCCGAATGAATTTAGATCGTCCAACACGTTCTATCCGTCTGCTTCAGACGGATAGAACGTCTGAAGATTGCCTCGGGACAAACGTCGATCTTCAAATGCGACGAACTAAACTGATAAATTAAAAATTTGTATTATGATGTATATTCACCCTCGTCCGGGAGAAAATTTATTACTGGCCGGCTAAAAACTGCTTTTTGGTCTGATTCAGTTAATTGGTTCGACGCTTCCTAAGTGCGAAGTCTGATCCAACAGACGAATTTAGGTCGACCGAAATGAGAGTTTGGTTCGTCTCATGAAAAGTTTGACGTTTGGCCTAGGCCTAGCTAAGAGCGTGAAAATTTTGCGTCAAATGGGGGTGTAAGGCTAACAGTTATTATTTACACCAGCCAGAATTAAAATACTCACGAGATAAACGTGTCGTATATACTTTTGAATATTGGTGCTTCACCTCCCTTTTTGTGTTGGTAAAAAACCTCCTCGTTTGAACTGAATTTTTTTCCCTGGAGGGAAAAGGCGGCGTTTAGAAAATTCTGCATAAAGCGGGCCTGCAAATATGAAAAAAACAAGCAATCTTAGGTCTTGACATGTCTAAGATCTTGGTCCAGACTTATTAGCCATTGTTGTATGTAAAAAAAAACAACATTTAAACGGGTCCTTTGAGTTCAGTGTTTCTTTCTCTATCCTTAAAGGAGCTATGACACCTTTTTTTGGTATTAAAGACTTTAAATCTGTAAAAACGCATTGTAATGAAAGAAAACCTTGAAATAATGGCTCAGTTTTACTCTACAATACTTTACCATATTGTACAAATGTATGACTTTAGCTCTCGATGGCCCGTTACTCGAAAGGCCAGTCGACTTTTCGGGCCCGAAGGCAAATTTTACGGTCAAAACTAGTTGAATAGTAGCCATTTTTTAGCTCACAAACCAGTCAGTTTTGCTTCGTTAACTAATAGTTTCATCTAATCATTTTCAAAATTATTTCAACTTTGGTCTTCAATGCAAACCTGGAAAACATAAGACAGCTTTCTGCGCTCGAAAAAAATACTGGGACCTTCGAGAAACGGGCGCCAGGATGGAAACGGATTGCAACTTTAAAAAATTGGGCCAATTTTTCGAGACAATGTGCTGTAGAAAAATGACCAAAATACGCTCATGCTTTGTTTTCCTTTCAACAGAATCATTTAATGTCTTTCCTTCACAGATTAAGTATGGAAAACAATGACTGAGTATTTCAGCTCAGCTTCTATAAGCTGAACCAACTAAGAGTTAAAGTTTACTAAAGAAAAATTAACTTTCCAAGATAACATATTGCATACTGCATTCATTTAAACGGGTCCTTCGAGTCCAGTGTGTTTTTCTATCCATAACCCAACCCACAACCTTCTCAAAAGGTGGTCTGCAGGGCCGAGTTGTTCAAAGGTGGGTTAAGATAACCCAGGGTAAGTGCGAGATTTGAATTCAGATTTGAAAGTTTAAAAAGCATTTCAGTTTTAATTCTTTTTGTCTACAAGTTGATGATTCGAAGCTCTAAAGATAACAGATAAAATTCTCCGAGAAAATTCTTTTGAGCACAAGAAAAAGAAACTAGGGTTAAATTTAACCCCGGGTTAAGCGCTAATCGGTCTTCGAACAACTGGGCCCTGGAGGTGCTGCTTAAAATGCAGTACGTTTGGAGCCCTATTGGTGGTGCCATGTACAGTTTCCTGAAGAATAATAACTTTGCAAGCCGTCAACATGACACGGATGGGACGCCTTCACCAGTCACGCTGCTATCATGTTCTTCTCCATTAGTATTGATGAATTACGTGCATTTTTTGTACGCAGTATCAACCTTGCCGAATTTGTGTCTCTTCAACAACTTTGAAACTACTCACTTGTTTATCAAACAGCGGGTTAAACGATGTATATTTTTATTGCTAAAACGATGGGACATTTGAAGTCGTTACATTTCTCACCAAAAAGGGATTTGCCCAAACAGGGATAAGACCATGTTAACATAATACTAGCTGACTGATACATAATATGAATTTATTATTCATTCAAAATATTTCCCCGATTCTGATTGGCTAAAAGCACACGCCTAATTCACCATAACCAGTTACTGATGACCAAATTTGGAAGAATTTTGTGTTTAACGAGGAAATGACGTCAAAAATGCAGCGTTCTTGCAGGTTAATGCACCTTTAACCGAGAAGACCTGGGGACGAGGTTGAGTTGTTTTGGTTGTAAAAACAAAAAAAGGCGGACATTTCACTCGTTTCAACAGAAAGAACTAGGCGAAATTATAGCTAAAAACATGGCAAGAACAGTAACAACACAAGTCGAAGGGCGGCATCTGCTATTTGGAGAATATTTGCGGAGCTGAACAACCCTAGACGTTCACTATCGAAGGTGAACTTAACATCGATGGAGGTAAGCATGTTTTAGCTTTGTTTTTAAACTAGGAATAATTTTGAATGAATAATAAAACAATTATTGAATTCGGCTTTCGTATCATATGAAGAATTATGGAGATCTCGGATGGTGTTATCCGCCTTGGCCTAAACCCTCCTCGATCTCCATAATTCTTTATATAATACTCAGCCTCATTCATTAATTGTTAAATATTCTAACCGTGAAACCTGATGCAAAACTAAAATCGTCCAAGGTCTTGTCCAGAGAATCTACTGTTCGACCCGAACGATGATATTGTTGAACTGTCTCTACCAAATCGTCGGAAACGGTACCAGCTTCATAGGCCTGGGTAAAGAAAGGAGGCAAGCACTATTCTTCTTTGCGTCAGTAATAGTAGAAGAGGAAGTGTAGTTGGATTTCACATTTTTTTCCAGGAGTCAAAGCTGAATTAAATACATTTACTTTTATTATAGCTCGTGTCAGCGGCATGGAGAGCATTTCCCGGTTAAAAGAAAAAACAATTTATTTGATTGTCAATGTGCTCAGCACGCAAGTACTAATTGGGGATACTCTTTTTACGTTCCCTATAAGAGACGGGACCGCCTTTTTACGTGATCATCCGAGCCATGCGAAGTTATACAGTCAACTGTCGGCTCTATCGACGGAGCTAATGCTGCCGCGGTTATAAACGTCCGCAAAAAGGTTTGCGACTTGTAAAACGTAAGTGCGTGTCAGCTACAGCCAATGACTCAATGCTTGCTTATTTTGAATGCAACAACAGCTTGGCATGAAATTCACTCTTACTTTTACTACACAACTTCAAACAGAGCTTTTGACATTCCGTTGACGAGATTGTGACGTTGAAAACCTTTTCAAATGTTTGGCTTTGGTAACAAGCTTGGACATTAAAACAAGGTATGGAACTGGGTGTTCCTGGGACCCGGGATTGGACCAAAATACAGTTCGGGATTCGAGAAACGTGAACGGGATACATTCTTTGTCTTCTACCCGAAAAGCGGAATTCGCCAAAATTTGGACACGGACGCGAGACTGGAAAAGAAAACGATATTCGGGAAAGCGACGACAGAAGTTCGGGATACGGGATTCTCATTAAAACGAAGCGGGATTGCGGGACCAGGACAACAACCCCATCTTTCCAGACCCAATTAAAACCTACCTTAGCAAGTTTCTTCTCGAGGTCATATATCTCATCCATTCTATCTTTCACGGTAGAGGGATCCCCTCCAAGTAAGATGCCTATTCTTCTCATGTAGGTTTTGTACGCCTTTTGAATCTGTGAGTAAAAGAGGGCAACATCACAAAAATTCGTTTGTCATTGTTGTTGCTTTTTCCTCATGTCACATGATGGTCCCGGCTAAGGATCTGTCACTCAAATTTACATTTTGAAAAATCGAAAAATTCACGAAATTTAAGTGTAGTTTGTTGGAGTTAAACGCCTGTCAAGATAAAATTTAATTTCACTGATAAGCCTTTTGCAACAGTTGGTCATGTCATCACCTTTCTGTAAACACAAAAACAATTCATTGCAAAGACTAAAAGACCATATTAAAATTTCAGCCGTATATCTTTAAAGCAGCGATTGCAACGGCTTCCGAAAATTAGAAGGATTTTCATGAGAAAAACAACTCTTGTCACACAGTCACGGTTGAGTGGTTTTGCCTAGTAATCCACGTAAGAGTACCGTGTTATATTTCTAGTCTCCTGAGTCATCGAAGGTTCTCTCGGTCATTATGTTCCAGTGGGCAAAAACTGTTCACCGTGCCACTAGCTAAACTAACGACTTATGGAGATCGGGCGTTCAGCACTGCTGCGCCAAGGCAATGGAATAACTTGCCTCTTAGCATTCGCAAATCTCCATCAATCGCTATTTTTAAAAGACATTTAAAGACTTATCTTTTTAAACAAGCCTCTGACTTTTAACGTTTTTTTCTAGTACACGTATTTATATTTTTATTATCTGTAAATTTATCGCAGTATTTTAAGATTTTAGATTTTTAACTTTCATTTCTTGTACACGTATTTATATTTTTAGCTTTGAAATTAATTTATCTCGGTATTTTTTAGCTTTTAGGTTCTACGTTTTATAATCATTGTGAAGCGCTATGAAAGAGTAGCTGAATAGCGCTATATAAATTATAAATTATTTATTATTATTATTCCACTATTATGTCATTTTATCATATAAGGTTAAGAGAACGCGCAAAATACGAGGCCGTAATACACTGTAGTGTCCTGGTTTAACCGGTTTACAACAGGGCGAATACCGGCGGATGCAAAAGGAGCAACTATGGCTGAACTGGACGAACTGGCGGACGAAAATATAAAAGAAAATAGAAGCCAAAATAACATTTTTTTTGCAGTAGAATAATCACAGGGTCCAGAGGAGTTTCGTGTGAATAAATAAATTACTTATTTAAAGTCTCGCCTTGAAAAATGTCTATACTTATCGCTTAGCACGATTAATTAGCCCAATGGGATCTTTATGAATCTACTGTAAACGATTTCTTCGCTTCTTATCTGACGACTTTGTCGTTCCCCATTTTGAAAATCAATAATCGCAAGCCATAGCCTCGCTGGCGCACAGCACATCGCCCGAAGTGCCGAGTAAAAAAGGGATTTTATACTGTAATAAGCCAATCTTGCAAGCCCTCAGTCTCTTGGTTTGCGGTATATAGAATGTGGAACGAAATTGTAACGCGATCGAAATAACCCATTTTTTCAGAGGGTTTCGACGGGTTTTGATGTTCTAACGACAAACACATCTCCTCTGGACCCTATGAAATAATTAACTTCTCATTTAATGGTTTGGCATATAATACGCCCAAAGATTTTGCTCATTGTTAACATCATTGTCACAGACGGAATCAGGATGTTTCTGAATACTCTTACCAAAAAACTAGAAGCCAATTGCAAATTACCACTTTTTTTGTACTGGAATAATAAACCTCTTATTCGATGGTTTAGCATATAATACGAGCAGACATTTTGCTCATTGCTCGTATTTTTCCACGCAACTCGCAAAATATCCGCACGTATTATATGCTTAACCATCGAAATAAGTGTATTTATAGACTTTGAAATCTCTCCCTCACGCATTACAGGGCTCAAGTCTTCTGTTATTAACGGAGAGAAAAGAGAGCCCTGTAATGCGTGAGGGAGGAAGACTAAGGACACTGCGAATGAGGTTACTGATTAACAAACTAACCTTTACGTTTTCAGACTTGTCTTTATAGTAACCAGCACTCATTCCTAACTGAGACGGGATAATCTAAAAACCGCAAGGACAATCAAGTTTTTCAGGCTGATATCTCATGAACCTTTAGTGACTGACTCGGAGTTTTGGGCTAGATAGGGCTGGATGCTCATGCGAGGTGAAACCCGTCAATCAAAGAATGAATTATTCGACCCGTATTAAACCACTATTATAAAAATAACGGGGGTGCCAATTTTTCTCACTTGCAGCAAATGGCTGAATTGCGGAGGAACCAGCGAGCTGAGATCGGACGTCGGCATGTAATGGCGCACTATGCAGCCACTTTAGTCCGTTTTTTCTGTCATCTCGCCCATTCAGACCAAAGACGGAACATATCAGATACACCATGAAACCGGGACCTACGTCCCCTACTCGTAACGAAAAATGTCAGGGGTTCTTGTACACCCCCTTCTAATTGATGTGTAAGGATGAAGGAGACAAGGCCAGGTTGCCCACCCCCCCCCCCCCCCCCCCCCTTAAGATTCCTTATTTATTTCAAGCAAGTTTGAGGCGGGGGCAAAATGGAGAAGAGAGCTTATTTGAGAGGGGAGAGGGCTATACTGAAACATCCAGAAGATTGTATCAATTCTCCAAAAATGACTAGAACTGGCAAGGCGAGGCGAGCAAAAAAGGAGAGGGCATTGGAGAGAGAGAGAACCTTCCCTCTTTTCTCGCCCCACGGTGGGGTTTTTGAGTGAGTCTACTGAACCACTATGAAATTCTACTGCTTATTTAGTCTATTCAAAGGTTTTCAAACTGACTGAATGCGCCTTATTTGTACTTACGTTAAGAATGTGTTTGTTGGAATCATACAAATCTGTGACAACGACAACCTTCAGCAAGGTTTGAACATTTAGTTCCCTCAGAACCCGGCCCATGAGTTCCTCTAGTAAAACGTTCGATCGGTTCGTGTTGGTCACGGTCCATCCTCCGTATTTCTCGATCAACTTTACCAAAGGGTCCTTCCCTCGGTTATTAATGGCAGTTGTATTAAGGCAGGAATTGTAGATCTTGATTGTTTTCTTGATGGACAAACTCTGTAAGTAAATAGAATGACATTAGGTAAGATCATAGTCAGCATAGCGTTCCAAAGAGAAACGCAAAAGGCAACGAGAACGTCAAAAAAGCAATAGGTTTAATAAGCAAACCAGGTTTGCACGAGCGGCACACTCTTTTGATCTTTTCGTTGCCGTCACTGCACGACTACAGTACGACGTGAAATTTCCTTACATGAAAAACTCTAGGAGACTTAGGCCTTGTCCACACCAATGCGTTTTCGTTTGAAAACGCATATATTTCGATGCGTTTAGGCCTTCCGTCCGCATTAATACGCAGAGCATTTTCATCGCAAACGCATCGATTAGAAAACGAAAACGCATATATATGCGTATTAGGAAGGACGGTCGAAAACGCATCAAAATAAAAACGATGACCGAAAACTTCGGTCATAGTTCATTACGGGAGATCGACTATAGCCTGTTCACAGACCCTCTATTTTCTCTTTAGAGATTGTCGACTGCACGTATGGAAAAAAACATGGCGGGGGATTCATTGAGCGAAAGCGCAAGGGGTTGGTGGTGGGGAAAAGAGAAAATAGAAGAAAATCTATTTCTTTTTTTTCTCGCGCTCGCTCTCGCGCACTCGCACAGCAACAACAAGACGAAAGTGACACACCAACCTGGGAATAGTTAAACGAAGAATTCTGCAGAGCACTTCTTAAAACCTTCAAGTTGTCGTTGTAGATAATGGTAGAAGAACCAACATGGCTTTCATTAGCTCCAAGCTTGTGACTTTTGAAGAAGCCTCCGCAGGTGTAGGAATAAAAATCATTACATGGATCCACACTTTTGTCCAGCTGATTGGAAATATCTTCAATAACGAACAAAAGTCTCAAATTAGCAAAACGCGAAAGTCACACAGACGCTTTGAACGTTAACCTTGCTCCCAGGGCTTTCACTTTTCCCCCCACTCCAAGCCTGCGAACGCAGACCTATTTCCGGTCGTCGCTTTAGCCGAAAATACGTCTGCGTTCTCAGGCTACCCCCTCCCCTTTTCTAAGCTATTGGTTTAGCTAATAGGGTATAAAGGGTCTAGTTTCGAAAGTTACTATAGAGCAGCGTCGGTTGGGATGTGAAACACAACAGTTTGGTTTTATCGAAAGTAAGTTGTTAAAGTGAGTTTCCGCAATAAAAATGGGTGAATAGCGGACGTTTTGAGCGCTAAGTAACTCTAAACTATTGGACAACAAATGTTGAGAATGTTTCACTTTAGGGTGCTTTAGCAACGACGACGGCGACGGCAAACAGGTCGTAAAAAAAGCAATAGGTTTATCACGCAAAACAACAACTGGTTTGCACGTGCATCACGCTTTTTTGTGCATTTCTTTACCGTCCTTGCACGACTACGACGTGAAAATGCCTAATTGCAAGTTTTATGGAGGACGTAAACAAGCGACGACGAATCTCTTTTTCTCTCTCTAAACTTGAGTGCGGTCCTCAAGAAATCAACTCCAGGGAAATTCGCCTACACTTGCCATTTTCAGCAGATTGGAATAAACGCGACAAATATTGAAAAAACGGGAATTCATTTTAAAAGTGATGTTTTTGCTCCTGTTGCCGTCGTCGATGCTAAAGCTCCCTTTTCTTACCCACAGAACGACTATCCCGTGGATTGGTACCGCTATGGCCCCTCCTCTCACTCGACCCTGGTCAAAGTTCTTTAGATGGGATCAGAAATGATCCAGCCGGACTTCAACATTGTTTTTTGGGGGACGGGGAAGTATTTGTAGCTACCAGTGCTTTCAAGAGCTTTATCTTGAAAGTAGACATGGCAACGTCAATTTTTCTCAACATTTTTGTCCCAGACTGTAGGCGAATCAAGGCAGATTGTTTTCTACTTTCTGGGATTTTTGTCGTTGGTAAAATTAAAGGAGAACGCAACTCTGGAGCGTCTCAGGGGCCTACGAGACAATGAGGAAATGTTACCTATATATAAGGCTTAATAATGATTTGCCTCTATAAAGAATGCGAAAGGTTTGAACCCAGGAGTCATTTCAAAAGTAGGTTGAGTTTGATCGTCCGGGTGAACGTAGTCCGGCGCTGGTTTACTAACTTAGAACAAACGCCACTGAATCGTAGCCAACAGTTACCAGCGCCGTACAAACGACTTATTGACGAGATCAAGCACAACTAACTACGAGAGAAAGACTAGAGAACTGACAATTTGACTAACAATAGACGACTGTTTAAAACTGTGACAATAGACGGATCGCAACGCACCAATTACTGATTACGAGTCTTCATAGCCAATAACATCACGGCTTAACTGACAGACGACCAATAACATTGCGACGTAATTGACCAATCAGATCAACAACCAGAGTATGATACCATCAACTGACGTGTTACAACTCACTTTGACTCTGAAGATGACTACCGCACAGGTTGTTGAAACGTCAGTCACTGTCAACAACAACAGTCCTATTCAGGACTACGTTCACCCAGACGATCAAACTCAACCTACTCTATAAATAATGCAACAAATAGCACAAACCTTTAGAAATTTCATAGCACAGGGCAGTCTTGCAAATTTTTGGTGCTACAAGAGAAAACAAAACGATTACTGTGAGGAGGAATTTTAAAACATCCAAGTACATAACAATCATGCATTGGACCTGTAAGATGCCCGGGAAAACAGCCCACATTTCACGACGCAACCACTGGTTTCACGGCAAAATGACGTCTGCGAAACGAGCGCAAAAATTCCATACTGAGAAGCGTCACTACAAAGATCTGGGTAGTGCTTTTGATAGCCTGGGTAGCAGGAGGTGGTGGGAGGGGGGCGGGGAGTGGGGGTAAGAAAGAAAAGAAGAAGGGAGGAAAAAACGGAGAGGGGATTGGGGAAAGAAGGAAGGGAAGGCCTGCTATAGTAACCCCGTTTTGTTCACCTCTGCGGACGCTGGCGTCCGCAAATTCTTATTGCGTTAATCGGACAATAGAACAAGCTTGTTCAGCAAACCAAACTGGCGATTTCAGTTAGCCTGCGTCGTGTTGTCAAAAATTTTCCGAACGATAACTTCTTCGTTAAGATTCAAAATCAATGCCGGTGCCTTAAGCTGAGTGCTTGGCTTTCCCGTAATATCTTCTATACTACAATGATTCAACAAAATATCGGCATCTTGTCCAGCAAGTGTAAGTGTTAATTGCTCAGGCGTCTGTGTATAAAATGTTTCAATACCAGCAATTCCCGATTCTGCGTCCGGCGAGTCACTCACTGTCGAGCTTTCTGCAAACAAGATCTTTCTAAAATTAACCTTTCCAGGACTTTTTTCTTTCAGCTGTTCACCGTCAGATTCGAGACGTTTCGTTCTTACACCGCTTCTTTCTGGCGTGATAGTGGTGGTAAGCTGTGTTTTCCTTCGATCTTCTTCAGCCTCTCAATGTAAATCTTTCTCGACGTGTTGCTTACAGCTCTCTCGATGAAACTGTACAGTTGAGCTGCGTTTCTAATTTTGCGACCACAAGGTCTGCAAGACCTGTTCTGACAAGTTTTCGTTTCTAGTTAATCGCAGCCCAACAGAGCTGCAACAATGAGCTAAAATCAGCCCTGCACTTTCAACTCTTCCCCACGGCGAAAATAAATTTTCAAATGAGGCTCGTCCTCCCCCAGAAGTAAAGTTAACTCCACAGGGTAGTGACACGTCATCAGTTTGGAATTTCTGCTCTCCTTTCTCAGGCCTCATTTCGCGGGGGAAACCACCGGTGGCGTCGCGAAATGTCGGCTGTTTTCTGTTTTTACCATGGCAGCTGAGTTTTGACAGCCATGTTAAGTATCGTTTTACCTTGCACTTTATTTTATAAACAGCATTAGATTGTTGTAAAGACACCCCTGTGTCTTAGTTTTGTTTCGTTTCATTTTTAGCTATGACCTCTATTTAGATAATAATAAAAATACGCATTGTTAAATTTAAGTACACATTTTGAATTAACTCCAATAAGAGAGATTTGCAAGGTTTCCGGATTTTTTTCCATGATTCTCAATTCCAGATTGCGTATTCCAAATTCCAGTTCAGCTAAGCGGACTTAAAGCATTGTGTGAAATATTAAGGACGGGACGGATCGTCAATAACCCGGAACAGATCTTGCGTAAAACGTCAGACACAACTCAACCGAAAAAATTTATACGAGAATTGTTTACAATGAGGGATGTGAATACTAATGAATTTTTAAAACAAATGTGGATATGTGAATAAAACTTCTGTATGTGATGTTTTGACACAATATTGGCTTCCGATAGACAAATCCTGACAATTCACAATGGCTACATGTATCTGTCTCGTCCGACTTTCAATATAAATTCAAACCCTACAATGTCCGCTTCTCTCCGTGTATCTATATCGCGCGTCTGGGGCACAACTCATTTTAATATTTAACAGCGCCGTGTCTAGTTCTGTCTTTGGTTTTTGGAATATCGGAGTGGAGCTGAACTGAGCTGAGCTGAGGTATTTGTAAAATTATCAAAGTCTATCGTATATCGCTGACTTGACATGCAAGCACTTTGATTCTGAAACAGGCGTGAGTATTGCAGGCTTAAAGAGCAATTATACTCTGTCGTATGAATATAGTACATGACTTCTCAACATCTTTAACACTGGCTAATTTTGCTTAACACAGGTCGGTCATCACCACAAACAGACAAGCTAATATTAATTCATGACACATACGTCTGGTTAGAATCCACGCAACAGCGAACACTATTCCCGCGATTACAAGGAATATCAGCAGGCCCACAAGCAATCGGAGACGATATTTCCCGCAAAACTTGCCAAGCTTGAATCCAACTTCGTCATCAACTAAATCCACAGTATCGTCAGCAGCTGGGCTGCCTAATACAGGCATTTTTGAGTATTGTCTGCCTCAGTATCGTGGAAGGGAAGATGGATAGCCAGTGAGGAATTCTTTCTCGCTGCAGCTCGAGGTGTAAGCGGAACATCACGCGATTTTCCCAGAAACCCAGGGACCGGCACGTGTGCTTTCTTGGTAACGAGGCTAACAAACCGGAAATATCTGTCAAAAAACACTTGAACACATGGATAACCAAAACAATCTGAACAATTTACTAAAAAAATACTACTCAAGTTAAACTAAGATTACGAAATCGGCCCATTCCCCCGGGCATTTGTCGGGCATTAGCCTGCGAGCAAGCTCTCCGGTGCGTTCTGGCGGCCTTTTTCCCCGCTGCCGCCAGAGCGCTCCGGGAAAGCTTGCTTGGGCCTGCCCCGCCCAATTACAGTTGTGTGGGGACTTGGGACTCAAGTCCCAAGTCCCCCCACACGCGTCCCAATGCCCCCGTTCCCTTGTCCCCGTCCCAGTTTTATACACAGCCTTTCTTTCTTTAGTGCTTTCCAGTCCTGTAACCTTCACAGACATATTCACATGCAAAAGACTGGAAAACACAGGAGATTTGTGTAAACAATTCATGACAGGCTTTAGCGATAGTCAAACGGGTCAATGCAACGAAACAAAGTTTTTGACAACTCCACGGTTATCAACAAAAGATCGCGATCCTCTTTTGTCCACAGGAGTATTAATCATTTCCGAAGATTTTATACACATTCTTCATAAGTTACAAGAAGTATACAGGGGCGGATCTAGGGGGAGGGTGCAGGGGGTGCGCACTCCCCCCCCCTCCCCCTGAGATGACCTGCGGTTTTCTAATACAACTGGTATTCTGCAAAAAAAAAAACTATGTGGTTTATTGGTGTTGAAGTAGAGCAAGAGACGAGTGCACCCCCTCCTAAAAAAATCCTGGATCCGCCCCTGGTATAAATGGAAATTATAATATCTCAAATCTCTGATCTGTTGTGGACGCCTTAATTATTAGACCAACAAAAAAATGAAACTGTCTATTCTTTAAATAATAATAATTCATACAGCAGATTTTTGCCATTATACTCACGTTTCTTAGCAATACTCAAAAGCGAATCAATTAAACCGCAGCGCTCTTCTAAAAAGAAGTATTTCCTTCAAACACAGCACTGGAGGGCAAATACAAGCTATAAGATTTTCAACAACGACTGCCGAATTACTACTTTTTAGTCAAGAAGGGTGTAAAGAAAAAAGTAAGCACTGCAGTTTATCATCCTTGTATCTAGACGAAATTATAATTCTCGTGTAAAGTGGCTGTATTATCTGCAAATATTATTTCCAGCTGACGGCTAGAATAGTTTATAAATAAGGCCAAATTTCTATTCAGCTTTATAGACAAAATAAAGCAAATACAAAGTCATGATCGGATCGGAGGAGATTTAAGGGTTGGAAGGAACAACCATTACACGCTGGTATGTACTGCCATAAATGATTTCTGTTAAATTTGACTTTCGCGTAATTTGTAAGTCAAACTGAGTCGCTCTTTAGATGACACGAGGCTGTAAGAACAGCGAAGTACATGATTTTGTCTACATACTGTGTACTAAGAAAAACAAACTGCGCACTTTGAGTGTAGCTATACAGTTGGAAAATAACCCAGGCCGGATTTCTCTCAAGGTTATCATCACTCCATGCGATGCTTATTCTTCATAATCGTGTTCCAGTGAAATTCAAATTGCCGAGACCGGAGGTGACATTGCGCTACCGCTCAAGAATAGAGCACTAGACAGGGTAAAACATTTTAAAAATTTATACTGGAAAGCTATTCCGTGTAATCTAAATCAACGAACGTAGCTCCTCGTCTAAGTTCATGATATGCAAGTTTCCAACACATTTTCGGGGTAAGTTTAAGTTTCTTAAGTGTAAAGTATAAATGAATCAACAAATCGTCGATCAATACTGTAGCATTGACCCATGAAGGCGAAACAATAAGGATATTTTATATATGTCATATTTGAAACTAGCCTTTTAGTAACATCGCTACAACATGCACGTCAGTTCATTCTCTAGAAACATGCCCCGAGCCAACATTTCAACTTATTTTAAAAACATGGAAATAAGCTAAACACGCGCCCACTGGGTTTTTATGTAATCAGAGAAACCAATGAAAGCCCCAAAAAAGTGGGGAAGGCAGCCTTTGGTGGGAGTGGTGCGCCTGGATATCAGTTTTTCTTTTAGGGTAAGAGGATTCATCCTTTAAAATCTCTTGTCCCCGACCCCTATAAAAAAGGGAAGAAAATTTGGTTAGTAACCTGGGTGTGACGAGTACAAGTGTGTTGATCGATGGTTCAGATGACTAACTATTTGGTCACTTCTCTAAAAACAAATGTGTTACCTCTTTGCTCGACATTAAAATGACAACTATAAACAAATGACAAGTGGCAAAGAATTTTCTTTTTCAATTATTTTTTACCCCAAAGGGTATTTCGCCAGCGATATTATCAACTGCATTATTAAAACTCTCTCTAAAGAAGTTTATTGTACTTCAGAACAAAAATATGCACAATTGTTATTGATTTATTTATCATTTTTCCGTCATCAGTTCAGTTACAAAAAAGAAGTTTGGAGGTGGAAAAGAATGACTACCTGCTTCTTTGTGCTGTTCTTTGTGGCAAACATTTGTCAGTCTTGCTCCGCTTTCGAAGGTAAGCCAAAGAACTTCCACACCCGCTTCAAATCATTTATAGGAGCTGTTACACGAAACACTTCTAACGTGGTCAATTTGGAGCGGTTCGTCTTCCCGAACTTTCCTGAGAAACATTATCCAAAAAAGAGCAAAGAAAACGCTATGACAATTGACGAGGTAAATAGTCAACAAGAAACCGCAGAGAAAATTGTTCGTTTTTAGCATGTAACCTTTGCGTTTTTTCGGGAACGACCGATGTTACTAAGGCAGATTTTTATTTTACGATCAAATTCACACTTGGTAATGTGAGTGAGTCTCGTCATAACCAGTCAGTCTTGTGCAAATATATTCCTAATCTTTAACTTTTTTTTTCCAAATGTTTTCTTAGCTTGTTCGCCAGACAGTCTAATAAGTTGCCGCTGAAACTTCTTCCTTTAGCAAGATGAGCAATAATCGAGCTGTTTCTGTCTTTGAATATACTTCAACGTAACATTTTTCAAATATTATCATACACCGTTTAAAAAACGAGCGGGAGTATACTGTCGCCAAGAGTTTTTTTACACCTGATTTTTAAGAAAAAAAGAAAGAAAATTATTTCAATAAAAGGATCAATGCTATTGAAAAGAAACACCGAAAAAACCGTCCTCTTCCCCCTGCCATAAATAACGTACAGTCTCTTAAAGTTCAGTTTAAAGGATTCTGAGTAATATTGACCGGATTATCATATGTTGGTTATGAAGTCATTTGCCTTCGTTTTACGTACTACAGAAATATCCACGAGTACCTCCACCTCTACCGGTGTCTCCACAAGCTCGTCACTCAGCGCTTCGATGTCGACAAGTGTAAGCACCTCCACATCGACACCTTCGCTGAGTAGCAGTTCTACGAGTACAGAGAGCGGCTCCAGATCAACTTCAACGTCACTCAGCGTTTCGACCTCCACAAGTGTAAGCACCTCCACATCAACACCTTCGCTGAGTAGCAGTTCTACGAGTACAGAGAGCGGCTCCACATCAATTTCAACGTCACTCAGCGTTTCGATTTCCACAAGTGTAAGCACCTCCACATCAACACCTTCGCTGAGTAGCAGTTCTACGAGTACAGAGAGCGGCTCCAGATCAATTTCAACGTCACCCAGCGTTTCGACCTCCACAAGTGTAAGCACCTCCACATCGACACCTTCGCTGAGTAGCAGTTCTACGAGTACAGAGAGCGGCTCCACATCAATTTCAACGTCACTCAGCGTTTCGACCTCCACAAGTGTAAGCACCTCCACATCGACACCTTCGCTGAGTAGCAGTTCTACGAGTACAGAGAGCGGCTCCACATCAATTTCAACGTCACTCAGCGCTTCGACCTCCACAAGTGTAAGCACCTCCACATCAACACCTTCGCTGAGTAGCAGTTCTACGAGTACAGAGAGCGGCTCCAGATCAATTTCAACGTCACTCAGCGCTTCGACCTCCACAAGTGTAAGCACCTCCACATCAACACCTTCGCTGAGTAGCAGTTCTACGAGTACAGAGAGCGGCTCCAGATCAATTTCAACGTCACTCAGCGTTTCGACCTCCACAAGTGTAAGCACCTCCACATCAACACCTTCGCTGAGTAGCAGTTCTACGAGTACAGAGAGCAGCTCCAGATCAACTTCACATTCGTCTAGCAGCAGCAGCATTGTTAGTTTGGTTTGGATCAGCTCTTCTACCAGTGTGTCGAGCACATACGAGGACCTCGTGGTCGACGTCGAAACCGAAACTCTCTCTAGTAGCAGCTCCAGATCGGTTTCAGATTCGTCCTCCAGCAGTAGTAGTAGCAGTTTGGATTGGGACGAGTGGAATGCAACACCCAGCTCTTCGACAATTGCCTCTAGCTCTTCCGCGGACATCGACGTCGACATTCTTATTACTTGGATAGCCTGGGAATATGAACGTGGTCTTCTCCGACGGAAAAAGCGTGAAGCAGGAATAGCGAGCCTGCTGGAGAAGAAGATCGTGTCTTACAACAAAAAACGTTAAAAGGAGGTATTGATCCTTTTTGGTGACGCGTAGTCTAGCAAATGGTTGCATTAAACCAGCTTTCACATTAAAGATACAAATAGTTTACAAGTTCCAAACGCAACAAAGTTCCTTTTACTAACTTGACCCTATAGGAGAGAAGAGGTATACCATCTTATTTAGAAACTTTCAATATCTTATTTCAATATGAATTTTTGGAGAAATACGAGCAACGTTGCCATCTGACAAATCTAACGCCGGAGTTCTCCTTGTAAAAGCTTAGTTGTCGGGCACCGTTTCCGGGTATTTTGTTGACAACATTGTTGCATTACAAGTTGAGATTTTTTCTTTCTTTTTTTTTTTTTTTTGGCGCGTTTTCACATTCTAGCTCGCGCAACTACAACATAAAAATTTGGCAGTGGTCGTACACTGTAGGTGTTTATTTGGGTAAACAACACCAGTATCCATTACAGATAGTTTCTTCTGAAGCATCGCCTAACCAAATAAGCTTTATATGAGATCTGGAAAACATTCATTTTTATTTGAAAACTTTAAAAATCTTTATCTAGCTGTACAATCAATCATAACTATTTAGCCACCGAGGAGAGTTGATCTCTGATTTTACCAAGTCCATCTAACATGGTGTCCAGCTTTTCTTTTGTTAGCTCTACGTTCAGGCGGCGTACCGCAGGCATGGCGTTCTGCTCCCTAGCGTTTTCTTGAACCTTGAAAACAATCGGAAACAAGAATAAAATTCTGTATGCACGCTAAACATTTTTGCCCAGTTTATCATGAAATAAGTAGCCTGTTACACTGACCTGTAGTTGCATGATACATGTCGGCATAGACATTCTACCAATAGCGTTCGACGATGTTTTTACGTCCACACGCCAATTAAAGTCAATCAGCTTTGGAAGTGAAACTGGAATCGAGAAAATGAGTTAAGAGCGACTACTCAGTAAATTTTTAAGCTCCTACATGAGCACGCATGTTTTACTCCTACACGCGTGCCCTCCATCCGCACGCGTGTCCTACTCTCGCACGCATATTCCACTTTCGTAGGCCTATCCCGCTCCCGCAGGGGTATTCCGCTCCAAAATGCACATCCAGCTACCATACGCGTATCCCGCTTCCACACGCATATTCCGCTCCCGAATGCGTATCCCGCTTACGCCCGCGTATCGCGTTCTTTCACGCGTGTCCTTCTTACGCGGGCGTATCCCACTCTCGCACGCGTGTTCTTCTGTTGATCTTGGACCACATCTCAGTGCCTAACTGACGCGCCCAAATTAACTGTTTAGGAGGAAAAGGCTTAAAGTTTAAGACGTTTACGTTTGAGTACTTTAATACGTTAGTAAGGTCAGTGCAGTCTTGATCAAAGAAACCAAATGTCAAGCCATTTTCAAACACACAACTCACCTTGTTCATTTGTTGCATTTGTTCTCCATATTGGCCTGAAACAATGATTGCAGTTACTTTTACTCTGACTTTAGAAACCAGATCTAATAACTGAAAGCACTTGTAACTTAGGCTGAAAGTCATGTTTTCAGATGATCTAAACAAATCACCACCACAACAAAAAAAGTCAAGCTTCTCCACTTTTCATAACACTCACACAGAAACCTAACCAGACGCTGACGGTGATGAAAAAAGAGATATATGTCTATCATTGTGAGCAATCTTTGTTGTTCAAAGTAAATGCACAGTAAATTATTAATTCACTTACATAGATTCGGCGATGATCTTTGAAATCAGCTCTCTCAGATTCTTGTGAAAGTTCTCTATCAATTAGCGGAAGAAATAGTCAAGAAGAGAGTCCAAAGTTATCCTCTGACAATGCAATTTTTTTACGCGCTGAATAACTACAACCCTCTTAACAACATAAAATGTTTTGTTTTTCATTTCCCTTTTTAGTAAGAAAGTTCTATACTAATTATTAACAGATGCAATGACAACAGTTGTTGATCTGGGATCGTAGAGTTTTAAAAAGTTACATGTAAGGGTTTACACTGTTGTCCACGTGGGGGTTTGGGTAACATACACTCAACATATCATACCTGGAAACAGTTCATAGACTGCTTTAGGGTCCAAGAGACATTCAAACAAAGCAGCGCAAATCACAGAAATTAGACTCTCTAACAGCTGAAAAGTTAAAAAGGGAAAAGATATTATTGCTTCATAAATGATGATAGCAAAGTCAGATAAAAGCCAGATTCTACGATCAATCTGGAAAGAAAATTCACAAAATGTTTAAATTGCTTTTTGTTAAATCCTAAAAGATAAATAGCATTGTGTAAAAGTTCTGTCAAAGACGTTTCATTTAAATGGTAACCCCACAGGATTTTGTCAACACATCACAGTCAAGACAGGTCAAGTGTACCCTCCAAGATTCTATTAAAATGAATTGATTATTTGAAAAATGAATCTCTTAGTCATTCCCGAAACTAGTGTCAAAATTCAAAACAGCATTCCAGCATGCGTCGTGGTGAGCAGTGAATATTTACGAAAACTTCTCTACATCTGGTAAGGTAAAAAATCTTTGAATGGATTATATTTCTTAGAAGACATTCACATTAAATTCAGGGAAACTGAGCTGGTAGAAATGTCGTAACTGCCTAGTGCGGGAATTCACGGCTCATTATGCATGCAAGAATGCAGAGATGAATCTGAAATCTGCAACCACCAGTGGATTCAACTTTTGACTAACGAAGTCATAAATGGAATCTTGGGGGGTACACTTGACATGGCTTGACTGTAATACTTGGAGTGATTACAACCTCTGCACGATTCGCACAGTGAAGGAATGGAAAGGTTGAAGCTATTTACTTGTTTCCTATACCTGCCGTGCTTCATTAAGGCTCACATCAAGAGATTTTGTAACACTCTGAAGTACAGATATTGGCACTGGAATAAAAAAAAAAAGATAATCACATGTAAGGGTGACCTACATAGCAGGCAAATGAAATGGCCCATCCATCTGAAGGGTGACTTGTCCCAAGTCATTAAACCTGACTTGTATCAAATGGTAATTTGATTAAAATTCTCCCTTCAGTGTTATTAAGTAAACCTTGTATCAAGTAAAAGGCTCAGGTGTGAACAAGGCAAAAGTATTATCCCCCACCCCCCATGGGGTGGAGACATGGCTCCAAGGTTTTCAGTGTAAAAAGCTTATGACTTGCTTATCTTTGGTACATTCAAATAATAAATAAAGCCATAACATTACTAACCTTCATCATTTCTGTACCTAAATGCCTCATGAAAGAGGGTTCGAACAACATCTTTTGACTGGGCCTAGTGTAAAGTGACAACAAAATTAATGCTCTTTAACTTTTGTACTTACACAGATTATAGTGGAGCCCCATGCATGCACGAACCGCCGACGAGCCAGACCCCATAGCTAAAGAAAATTTGCTTATCTACCAGTCGAAGAAATTTTCGTAAGTGACTGTGTGTCCATTCGTCCGTCCACACCACAGGGCAACCAATGTGGTCTCACACTTTCTAGCTAGGGTGGGAGCCTGCAACCTAATATATTGTACATCCATTCACCATTTGCACATCTCCCATAATACAACTTGTCTGCTCCCCAAAATTTCACATAAGCTTCGTTTTTCATTTGTCCTTGGAATTACAGCCGTCCCAAGAGAAATAGAAAACAATGCTTATGCAAAATTTGGGGGGTGGCAAATAAGGTGCATTTTGTGGTGAATGTTGCAGTCAATAATTAGCTGCCAAAAAAGGGTATCCACGGTATCATAAGACCATATTGGGGGCTAAGGTGTTGACCCATCAAAGTTCTCCACTGCCAAGTTACTAGTTTTCAACTGATCACAGGCTCAAAACCAAGTGGATTTCTTCGCATCGGTGGTTACAAGTTCATTGCTTGATGAAATTACATACATTTATTAACAGGAGCTTCGCTTTTAGCCTTGGCTAAATCAAAATTTATCTCAAGGTAACTATTTCAAACTTGTCATACATGTGAATCCCTGGTTCCCTATCAAAATTCTGTCAGAACGAAGGGCTGGAATTATAATTACTGCAGAATGGTTTGTCCTTCCATCTCCACAAAGGCTGACTGACGAAGAACACCGCCAATGATAGAGAAGTGTCCTTGCAAGTTACCTTGCGTGCAAGGTAAATAAGTCCTAAATAAGTCAGGAAGATTTCCGAATTATCAAGGAAGATCGAAGGGCCTCTGCTTGTAGGGTACTTGCAAGTGATATCACTACTACGATTTTAGCAATTATGTCTGCAAAATTAACTGGAATTTCATTTTAGATAGGCAGGTCTGGTCCACATCAGCCTCTGCTTGACTTTTACCAACCTGCGTTAACAAATAAAGCTATACACATGTATGTATGTATGTATGTATGTATTTTGAAATCTCACTTAGAATCTGCATATTCTTATGTTCTTTTTGCTTTCATAAATGATTCCATCGTCTGATAATTTTTCTTACCTTAAGCAAAAGATTTAGAGGGTGGAAGACTTCTTCGTCCAAAACGACCGCCATCTTGACAACAGTTTCTCCTCGGGGAGGGGTGAGGCTAGTTCAAAAATACCCCCCCAAAAAATTACCTAAGTAAACACAAAGATACCTTTGCAAAATAGAGATTTTACTCATATGAATCTACATAGCCTTAACGAGACATGTTTTGAGGGAACGTTTTGGTAGATAATTGAAAGTAAAATTAATTAATCCCCTGCAGGTCCCGAAGGGGATATTTTTGCTATGCCTTAGTAACCATGCGACAATAAAGACTTCCGCTACACACTCGCACGTACGAGAGTGATTTTCCAAGAAATGAGTCGTTTTATAACGCGAAATGCTCTCCTTTCGAAAAACATTTTACTCTGCCCGAGGAAACTTTACCCCACGGCACGGAGACTCATGGAAATTGACAGTTCACAGGCGAAATTTTTGGAGGAACCTCTCATTATGGTTGACGAAGCCGATGCAGTGAAAGGTTACGAGACAAAAAGGGATTGTCATCTAAAGGCAAATATCATCGAACACGGGATGCTACATCGGGCATTCAGTGTTTTTCTGTTTAATGGCAAGAGAGAATTATTGATGCAACAAAGATCAGACAAAAAGATCACATTTCCTGGTTATATTACAAATACATGCTGCAGCCATCCGCTTCATAATGATGAAGAACTGGAAGAATATGGAAATATTGGTGTTAGAAAAGCTGCGAAGAAAAGACTCTCTTACGAGTTGGGAATTCCAGGTGTGTAAGTATAACTAGGTGGGCTGTGGAAATGACTACCTCCACTAATTTTACTAACTCCATTTCATTTCTGCAAACTACCCCCCCCCCCCCCCCACAATCCCAAAGATGGCCTGAATTTTTGTCGGTACCCTATGTAAAAGAACAGCTTAAGGGTTGATTTCTCTGTCTGCACCTCTGAAAAAGGAAATGCAAAGTTTTTGAGCTTCTTTGAAGAAAAATACCAGACCCGATAAAAAATGGAAATTATGCCCTCCTCCTTCCCCCCTTACTGGATTTTTACAGTCTTCTATTGTTTAACATAAGTCTGGGACTTAGTTGTGTCAATTTGCATAATCTATGGAGCTGTTTTGGGACACTGCTTTTATTGCCTATTTCAAGATTGGGAAGAAACTTGCTTTATAAACAGTCCTTCAGTGTTTATTCAGTTTGACACTAGCCCAGTCTAATGTGCAACCTGAAATGGCCAATCATTAACCCATTCGCTCCTGGAGATTTTGCCGAAAAAGGCGTTTTGAAGCTAGTCGAGTGGTTTTCTGGTCACTGTCGTGCTATAAAGAGCTAAAACTTACCACAAAACCGGTTTATAGGTCGTACACTTGATGGCCTTCTGATCCAGATGCAAAATATCAGCTTGCGAAGTTCAGGCATGCGCAGAAAGCAAAATTTCGACATAGTTTTTGGGTTTAAAAGTGACACAGCAGTCTTGACTTTTACTTTTCGCTTTCTCTCCTCCCTTCTTTTTTCGCTTTTCTTGCCTCATTTTTTTTTTCTCTTGCTGGGCATTTAGTAGGCTTCATTTTGGTGGGAAAAGTTTTTAGGAAAGCTTTTAGGATCTTAGGATTAGGTGAAAGGAAAGGTAGGTGGGTAATGGAACAAGATTTTCATGGAGATTTTCAGGTCAATGTCTCGTGGTTTTTTGCTTCTTTCTCCGGTGTCCTTGACTGAATTGTGCTCATTCTGGTATGGTTTGAAAGATCTCTTCACTCTACACAAGTTAGCGAAGAAAGTTGTCCTTGACTGTTAAAACTGATGACGTCACAAAGGGTAGAAAGGACCTGGATCCGCACGGGCGGTTACGGGCGGTTCAGGGGCGAATGGGTTAAACAAATTTCTCTTAAAGGGAGTAACCTGTAGTAGCAGGGTTAAGTTGTTCACTACTGTTGTTTCCACAATTTTTCTTACAATTATTATCTTTCATCCATCATCACCACCATCATCAATCTTTACTTGTCATTCCGTTGCTGCTTAGGTGTCTGCCTGGGTGTGAGCGAAAGATCAACATTATCTTTGTAACAATATTAAATTATTCGCAGCCTGACAGTTTAAATAATTTATATCAAATTTAACAGATTCTTGATAAATAGACCCATTCGGCTAACTCAATGTTGTACCCAATTCAAATCTCCCGGGGATAAGATTCTTTGTGTATTGTATTTGCATTCTAATGTGGCATTCTCACAATATGGAAATTCTGAAACAAAATGTTTTAATCCCAGAGGGTTTGAATTGGGTACAACATTGAGTTAGCCGAATAGGTCTATTATGCCATTTTATTTCTCTTCTTTGCAGATGATGAAATATCAGTAGATGATTTGCGATTCCTCACCAGGATTCACTACAGAGCAGGTTCAGACAAAATTTGGGGAGAACATGAAATGGACTATGTACTGTTCATGCAAAAAGAAGTAACACTGCAGCCAAATGCTAACGAAGTCAAAGACTGTTGGTATGCTTCACAGACCCAGATCAAGGAACTTCTGCAAAAATCCTCTGAAGACCCAAACACCTTAGTGACACCGTGGTTTAAATTGATTGCTGATCACTTTTTATTTAAATGGTGGGCAAGCTTGAATGACTTGTCTCACTTTGAAAATGACAGAGAAATTCACAGGATGCCAGGAATACCAACCTAGGTTGGAACTGTGAGTTTTCAGGAAAAAAAGAAGACATTCACAGGGACTTTATATCAGAGTGTTTTTGCTAGGAATGCAGAAAGATGAAACAATCATTTCTACATGGACACTAATAGCAGTGCTCTATTATTTTATTTCATCTAAGAAATCAACTGAGGATTAGCTCAACTGTGAGTTTGTGTTACATTAGTTTTGATGTTTGAGAATATAAATTGAATACCACGAACTAGGTGAAATCCTGCAAAGCAAGATGCCTGTGATTTATTTCAGTTAAATATTATGCACTGTGAATAAGAGCTTATTGCCAGATAAGAGTCTGTCTCAAATTTGTAAACTTATAATAATGCCACTGGCTACTGACACACTGTATTTCACCAGAAAACAGACTTGGTTTAACTTTAAACTTGATAGTCATGGTTAGATATGATTAAAACATCTATTTGTACAAGATATTAGATTCTGTCATTACTTGGGCTACCCTAACAGTGATACAGTATATCTTCATAAAAGTGTTTTTACTGTCATTTAATTTCAGAAGAAGTTACACATTGTATTTTAAAATTATTAGAATAAATAATATTCAGCTAAAAGGCGATTTTTTTATAATGGGTTGTATTTTGGGGGGTCAAAATTCTTCCAGAATTTTTAAGGAGAGTTAAAACCTAAAAAGGAGGTGTGTGCAAATGGATATCAAAAAATGAATACTATAAGTACATTGTACAATGTCTAGAGAAGGAACAAAAGGCAACATGGTACATTCTTCTTACTACAGCTCTACAGGAGTAACTTAGCTATCATGCCCCGGTTGTTCAAACATTTGATAACACTATCCACCAAATAAACCATTATCCATCAAATAAGTGTTAACTAGTATGCTATCCACTGTGTAGAGACATATCTAGTGCCTGTGAATAGCGTTATTCACCTTTAAAACAACTCGGCCCAGGTTCATAAGTATGCAACGTAAGTCCCAAAAGCTTGTAGCTCTCAACGTCTCTAAAGGAATGATAAAACTATAGAAGATAGAGTAACTAATGATAACACTTTTTTTCAAAGTACTCTATTTAGTTTTTGTCAGTTATGTAAAACTATATCATACATGTTTTGCTAAAAGCAACTGAAAACAGTTGTTTTGAGTTTGAATTTTGAAGGGGCTCTCTCCTCTCCAGGTGAATCTGCCTCTGAGTGAAGTGGTGGCCACTGCCTGATTTTTCTTTTTTTGGCGGGGAGGGGGTTGCACCTTTGCTCACTTCACATTGTGGAAATCTAATGACGTCCCATTCAATGTTTACAGCGGAGAGAGTCGAAGGGGTGTGTGGAATAAGGCCTTAACTGACTACTAAACTTCAGTGTACTATTAAAGCAGTCTTGTGATTCACAAGCTTAACATTATACAAGGCAACTGGACAGAGTTCATCAGTGGTCACTTTGGGCCTTATACCAGGCATCCAAAAAGGTTATTTTTTATATTACAGTGAATTAATTCTGTTAAAAAAAAAATATTTCTTGCACCAAAACTGAAATTTTCTTTTCATGACTTTTTAAAAAGGTGGATAAGCACTGCCCTGAATACAAGAGTTATATATCAGTGCTTGAAAAATGCACTTAACCAAAAAAAGCAAAATTTTACTGGTGGCTTAACACCTAGAAAATTATTCTGAGGAATCTGAAACCTGTGTATATTAAGCAGGCACCTGGCTGTCCACTTAATACAATAAATTATTTACACGTTTGACTGTAACTTCTCAAACTCATCGATAATTCATAAAGAAAATACAAAGGAAATTAATGTTTAATGAGTGTTGAGAAATCAGATGAAAAACTGCTCATTTGCATCCTTAATTTCGCCTTGTAAAATCATTTTATTTGAGAAGTAATATCAAGCATTTGACAGAGTGTTTCATCACCAGATGAAATACCTCAAAGTTTGTCAAAAATACTCTGCTTCATGTCATACTTTCAACTCTGTTCTCAGTGTTTCATCTGGTGATGAAACACTGCATCTCATGCTGGATATATTACATACACTATACATACATACAAACAGTAATATACACTGTATATTAAACCCTGCATTGATTAGTATAGCCCTGTGCAAAGATCAGATTCCAAGGCTTTACACTTTCACTTTTTTCATGTCACTATGCTTTATTTGTTTCCAGGGATTCGTTGTACTTTGACTCATCTTCTACTTTTAATGCTGCCCACTTGTTTGGAATACCAATCTTGTTCCACGAGTTAGCAAACTCTACAAACTTGTCCCAAAAGTCTGCCTTTGTTGTGTTTTCGAAATATCCATTTTCACAGGCAAATTTGCGCTGCAGGTGTAAGCAAGAAAATTAATATGCCATTAAATGTTAAGCATTGATAATAAAAAACAAAAAATGATTCAGCAAAATTTTCTTATAAATAAGTAAGAAAAACTTTGATCCCTGTAATGTGTACTTGGGAATGAGTTAAGGAAAGTTTGAAAGTTTGGAAGTTTCCATTTTCAGATGCAGAACTGTTTCTTGTAGTTTAAGAGATTTTCCTGAGACATTAAGAATAAAGGCAAAACTGTACTTGTGCTTCACAGTAAGAAAACAAGTTTTACCAGGAGCATTGCAGTTTTAGCAGCATTTTTCATGTCTTCTTCCTTGCTCTTGAATGGTGCGTACAGTTTAGCTGTAAACTCAGATATATTCAAGTGGTTCAACTTCCTGTTGAGTACCTGAATCCAAAGCACACAAAGAGAAAATTAAAAATAACTGTCATTTTTTTCTAATGCATGAAAAAGCTCCAAAAATAAAAATACATGTAAGTGTAGACAACTACTGACAGAAAAACAATGAAGTCGTCATCATGTGCAGACATTGTAACACCTGGTTGTAGGAACATTGAATGCAAAAGAGAGAGAAACAAAAAATATCAAGAGCTTGCAAGGGGAAATACCCAAGAAGGCTTTGGATCACAAAGAAGAAAAGCAGGGTTGTCAAAAGTATCCGGCTGCCTACTTGGTTAGTATCAGCTGGTTACCCTGCTTGGCATCTCTTTATGGATGGCGTTTTTTAAATAAAATATCACTGGACTCACCGCTTACTTTGACAACTCAGCTGTCTACTTCAAAACTTTCTGACAACTCTGAGAAAGTCACTTGAAGGAAACAGGAATTCCATACAGAGTCAAAACTTTACAAAAGTCTGCATTTCTAGGAATGGCCACCATTTTGAGAAAGGTCCTTGAAGTCTTAAGTCTCAGGACGGGACAGGACTACAAGGGGGAATTTTATTATTTCCAGCGCAATGAAAACCTGTGCGAATTAAGGAGATGATGATGATGTTGATCATGATGATTGTACATAATTATGTTGTATCTTTCACAAATATTAGTTCTTAGAACCTTTTTTCTGATATCCGCTCTCCATAATGTATATTTTTCTTTGCAGTATGAAACACAACTTGTCACATGGTGGGCATCAACCTTTTCTGTTCCTCCTAATAAGGTTGCTATCTCTTCCTGAAAAAAAAAGGGCCAATAAATACAGAAATATTGGCTGGTAGTATAAGTATATATTCAATCAGTCAGCTCTCATATTTTGCTTGCCCAGCGCCAGTGTGTTTCCTTGTGTAAGATAATAGGGACCTTAAGCGAAGACAACGACAAAGGCAGTGAAAACTTCGCTAAAAATGAATTTGCGTTCTTTCAGACTTAATCGTGTCTATTTGGACCCGCTCAATATGTCAAATTATGCAGGCGACTATTCCTGGAATTGAATTCTTAAGGATTTTATTCAAGTTAAAAGAGAGGAAGGAAAATTTGTTGCTGTGTGTCCACATCCTCCATAAAATGTGCTGCCGAACTTGGACTCTTTCCAAAAAGCACTTTCTCCATGACTGCAACCCTTTTGCTTTAATATTAATTAATTAATATTTGTTTATTTTTAACTTAGTATATTTATTTATTTATTTACTTTCTTTAAGACCTCCCACAAGAATAGATCTTCATTTTTGAAGGAGGTGGGGTTCCATGGAAGAAGAAGAAGAAATACCTTTAATTTTTCCAAAGCCCCTTGGACAAGCCATGGTCCATGAGTAACAAATACCTCCTTTGCTTTAAGCACCAGTTCTCGCTGTTAAACAAAAGTCGTAAAGTAACACAACAAAAAGTATGAAAGAACACAGTTGGCTAATTTTCCTTGGTTACATGCACAAAAAAAATAATGTGTAAAAGCATTCATTGTTAAAATAATATTGTTGTGTTACAGTATCCCATTACAAATTTCGTATTTCATGCGATCTTGGGAAGTTCTCTCATTGGTCACCCAACAGTAGGAATTGTTAGGATCAACTCTGATTGGCTGTTACCAAGGATCACAAGGATTAGTTTATATAGGATTAACTGCAGCAAGGTTGCGCAGTAATGAATCAAAACAAAAAATCATCACAATGTGTTACCCTTATTTCTCTTTCGAGAGGTTACCATGGCCACTTAAAAACATAGTGCAGCTGCCAAACTTCAACACTGTTGATCAATATTACTGTACACCCTGATTTCTCCCTAAGGATTATCTAACTGTTGATCTTTCATAATTACTTGAATATTTAATTATAATGGACCATCATGTACACCACACTATACCTCAAATCCACATGTTTTGACTGTAAATGGAATCTTTCTTTGACATTGTACTTGTTGTTTCAACTCATGCAGTTCAGTCAGTGCTTGACGAAGAAGAACTGCGTTTTCTTGGGTCTGTCTCACCAACTCATTGAGCAGCTTTTCTAAAACATGTGATAATGATGATGATATGATAATTAATAAACTTGGACGTCTTGAGCTGGTTTTTGTGATATATATCCAGAATAATCAAAGTCGAGGGAAGTGTTATCAGCTGAGCCTGAAGGCCAAGGCTGGTAACACTTACTGAGTTGATTATTCCGGATATCACAAAAACCGAATGTATACAATAATAATAATTGTTTTTATTATAATAATACATTGTTTTAAAGAAAATAATGACAAACACAGCGTGGCAAGGAACCAGAATTGATGTTGAGATTGGAAATCATGCATAATATTTGCACACGCAACCTACAGATTAGTCAGTTATTTACTAGCAGCTAACTAATCTGTAGGTTACACTGATTTCCAAAATTAGCTGGAAAGTAGGCTGTTAGCCAATGAGAAGAAAGATAATGAGTACAATGTATAATAATGATTATTATTATTGTTGTCATTGAAGATTATACAAGAAAAGTATACCTTGCAACTTTTTCTGACTCAAATACATGAGATTTTTGTCTTGTCATGACCAGAATTTCCAAAAAAATCAGAGCAAAGACTTTCTGAACACTTTCAAACATTGCCAAAAATAAAGATGTTTTAACAACCTTTGATCACTTCAAATGCTATTTCAAAGGCAACAAGTTTAGTGTTACATACAGGGCATGAAATGAACAGTAAGCACATTTGAGAGTCAAGTGTGAGAAATTGTCCTTGATATGCAAGATCAATGTCTTTAGTCCACAGCCTTGACACTGATGCATAATGCATTAGACCCTTACTACTACATGGGGGTGTATACATCATAATCCAAATTTCTAAAACCTTTGGTTTCTTAAATCTCCTAATGTAGTTAATGCCAGGCAAGAAGTGACAATAATTTTAAGCACAACTTACCGGTAGACGGAATTGCAGCTGCTATCAGGGTGAACTGCTGGCTGGCATTAGAAGAACTTGAGGGGACGTCAATGGATGCTGATCCATTTAAGACAGTTGAGCTATCACCTAATTCTCCAGCAGCTAATGGACATGTTCCCTACAATGAAGATATTGATGAATTGAAGGCAATAATAAATTTATCTTGGGTTCAGTATCTGAAATGATTCAGCAGCCCAAATTCATGTTACAAGAGAGCAGTGTGCTGATATTATTGTTATGCCTGCAATTCAGGCAATTATTTAATGTCTACATCTGGGTAAAATTTTTGTAAATAATTCATGCAGTCTTTTACTTTATGCAAATCACTGCTTTTGAAAACTCTTTGTCTGGACTTGAGTCTAGACTTGGGTCTGCCTGTGGTAAAACTATTATATATAATAATAAATTATAAACATATGTGTACTGCAGAATTATGATATTTTAACACTAGAGCCAACCTGATAAAATCTTGGGGATACTATAAAAGGGGTGTTTGGGGGTTGAGGTTTGGGGAGGGGCTGTAATTACTGTTAATCTGTTGCCATGTGAATGATGTGAACTAGAAATTGGCTACAGAAGAAACCAACATGTCTCTAAAGCTTGGTTCACCCTTGTGACTTAATGACTGACATAAGCCGAACAGTATAAGAAGGTGGTTATGTAATGTTGTTATGTTTGTAGACTGCAAAACAGTCGGTTTTTTTCTCAAAATTGGTAAAGAAATCGGTAAAGCGTGGCGTAAGAGTCCGTTTGACTGCTCGCGCGTACTTGAATACGCAAAAAAACAGACTGTTTTGCAGTCTATTATGTTTGTAGTGTGAACCATGATGTTGACATAACAACATATAACAAAATAACAACATGGATATAACAACAAAAGAAATAAAATTGATTATGTCAATGTTATGTTTATGTCCATTATTCTGTCCTTATGTTTTTGTTATACATGGTAAAAACAAGTGTGAACAACCTTTGACATAATGACATAACAAAGAACCAAACAGAGCATATTGAAACTATCAAATGTAGTCTTCCTCAAGCATGATTCTCAATGTGGCAGCTTCAGGGGAGGATATTGTTAGTGGAGATGTTGCAGTTGATGGGACTGATGAACTGCAATCAATAACAGTTCAGAAATACCCTGTCTATTATGAAAAACCCTTTCACCACAAAATGAAAAATAATCCACGAAAAATAAAAAATAAAAAACATAAAACAGTGAAAGCCATCAAAATGTTTTGAAGCTTTCATTGGTGTTGTCTTCTCTGTAAACTTGAAACAAAGACAAATGCAACAAGTAGAGTCTTCTCTGCCATCTATTTTGTTTGACTCACGTTTATGTCGTTATGTTGTTGTTCACATTTGGCAACATAAGCTCCTTATAAGTTAATGTGTCATTATGTCCCAAGTGTGAATCTAAGAGGGGTAGTGGTTTAACTGCCCAGTTGGCAAAGAGTTTCGGGTTAATCAATTAATTAAGATTGCCATGATTGTACATCTTTCCCAGGGAAGATGTGCAATGGCACATAATTGAGCATAAGAAATTAATGCAATGAAGGTTTTTGAAACCAATAATGTAAAGGTTTCATTTCCTTTGTCTCAGATTGTATAGTCAATCTCTTAACTGTTTCAGTCCCTAGTTGAACATTGAGACTCAATAAAGACAGGAATAATTCCTGTCTTTATTGAGTCTCAGTGTTCAACAGAGTTCAACCATTAATTGAAGACTATTAACACAATTTTCACCCGGCCGGGTTTGCTGAATGTAGCATTCTACTCTGCCCATCCCGATTAATAAAGCGAACAAAATCAAACTACAACACCCCAAATTAAAGGACATTAATTTTCTGTTCCCTTTAAGTTTACATTTTATCTTATGTATGATTATCGTTTTAAAAATCATGATGCTAAAAGCATGACTGCTCTGATCTAGAAACTACTGGACTGTTTGGTTTTTAAGACCACCTCGTTATTGCGGCCATATTCTTTCAAACCAAACGTAACAACCACTGAGTCATTATATTATTATGAAGACCCCGTTAATGCGACCACCTCCTTATTACGACCAGGATTTTATGGCCCAACGGCGGTTGCATTAACGGGGTTGACCTACACGTGCGGATGCCTTGGATCTCTGCTTTCGATCTCGCAATTGGCGCAATGGACATCATAATTTTGCTCAGCTGTTTTACCAGAGATGAACCCTAAACATCTAAAATAATGTGCCGTGTCCGCGTGCACTTAAAACGACCACCATTCACGAACTAAAGCCATCACGTACAGGATTTACAAGGTTGAGTGTTTTTTTTTACGAAACGTTGAAAACCCTGTAAAGCCGTATTTGTCGGATGTTGGTTGGCAAGGACAGTGGTACTTGAGAACGATATGGGAGCCATATTGGCGAAACCACGATCCGTATGACAAAAGACAACCAAAAAATAATCTCAGGGGAAGTCTACTTTACCTCCGATTTGCTTGCTAATTCTACCTTGTCTTCATCGAAGATTAAAGTCGTCATTTTTGTGTTAAAATCGAGAAATCACTCCTGAAAAATCACATAGATTATTCTGTACAGGGGTTTGATTTTGCGGTGAAAAGGCATTGGAAGCAAGGTCGGTGAATGTTCGGAACCTGTCGGAACCAACCGAGGAAGACCGAGGATCTTGGATCTGGCTCATCGATACGAAGCCTGGGTACTAGATGATCCCCTGCAAGCGTTCAAAATGGCGGCGGTAAGTAACCATGTGCATAACTAGAAAATGCCTTCTTTTCTTCCCGAAAAAGGGCTCTGTTTCATTATTTGTATTAGTCAATGTTTCCTTACGAAACGGCTTCCTTTCATCATGTTATCAGTATAAAACCATGCCATGGAAAACGACGCGCTTCCAACTTCTGCATGATCACGCATGTTTCAGTCTGCTGTCATAATCTTCATGAAACAGCGTATAGTATTGTCCACCCGACAATTTCTTCATCCATCTTCGTTTTTCAAGTGTAATTTACTTGATTTTGATTACATGACGATCTGTTTCAAACTGTAAGATATCCTTACTGATGATTACCTTTTTTAATTTTATGAGCAAACAAACTTACTTATTGTAACCATGGTAAATTAAACGTTGAAGCCTTTTTTAGGTAACAAATTTTCTTCGCTACAATGTTGTTTCCTTACAAGTTGTTTCGTTACAACATAAGCCATGTAACCTTTGATAATTTTCTGGTCCATCGATATGTTTGTGTGAAACATTCGTGGTTTTAGTGTTAAGTATATTTCAAATTTCCAACCTACCAAACAGGCCTCTTATCTTCTGACTAAGGTGCTGTTTTATTACATGGAGGGAGGAGGATCCTTGCACCAGGAATATTTTAGAAGGCAGATCATCCTATTAACATAGGCTTTCTGTATGCAGTTTACATGCAAAGGGTTTTACTTGTCCTTAGCACTAGGATCTTCCCAGTACTAGGATCCTTCCTAACTGTAAGGTAGGAACAACCCAGTAGTAGAAAGATCCTAGTTCCATATAAATGGGCTTCACTAGGAAAATCATAGTACTAGGGACAAACAAAACATAAATAGCAGGTCATTCATTGGGTAATCATGGCAAGGCTGACCATTTCATTTGGCATTAGCACAAGCTGATAATTGTGATAACTCTGCTGAAAGGGAGTTATTAACGCTAGTGAAGAGAGCAGAAGGGTCCTTTTGTCACCTGTCATCATTAATTCCTTCTCTATTTGAGCACCACACGCACCAAAATTTCTGCCTGTAAACCTAAAAAGTCGTTCTTCCTTCTAGGATCTTCCTGGTAATAGGATCTTCCTCCCTCCATGTACACAGCTCATTTTAAAATCATATCGTAAAATTCCGAAAATAAGCCCCTCCAATTATAAGCTGTCCAAACTCCTACTACAAAAAACCCTCCGTTAAATCGCCCCTCCAAAATAAGTTCCCCGGGGGGCTTGTACTTGGAAATTGCTCTCAAATACAAAGTAAAACAAAGAAAAACGGTAAATTTCCTTCCAAAAATAGGGCTAGCCCAATCGATTTTTAAACGCAAATTTCCCTCCGTACATAAGCCCCTCAAAAAGAGCCTTTAAAAAATATAAGCCCCGAGGATTATTTTCGGAATTTTACAGTAAATTAAGACATACAGTTTTGAACCTGGACAAGCAAAATCTAAGAACAGCTTGTCCTTTTTATACAGTCTAACCTCCACAAACGGCCACCTCTCCACACCGGCCACCTCTCTACAATGGCTACTTTTTTTCAGTGAACAATCCATGCATTGACTCTTGTTTAAACCTCTCTACAATGGCTGCCTCTTTATGATGGCCACTTTCTTCTTTCCCCAAGGTGGCCATTGTGGAGAGGTTCAACCATATGTATGTTATATCAGCAGGGACTATACTGAACTTCCAGGCCAAACTAATATTAAGCGTTTATTAACTGTTTAGTGTAGTATAGGGTGTAGATACATGTGTAGAAGAGTTTTGGTCTAGAGAAGGGTATCTAGTAACAAAAATGACCAGTGGTAATAGTAAAAGGTGTAGTGTACAGCAGGAATTGAAACTTGGATATTGATCTGCTCTATGATGTAGGATATTGGGAATTTTAGTGTTTAGTCTAAAATAGAGCTTAATTTCAAGACACGTGAACATTGTCTTCTCTATTGTGTGATTATCTTTGTACATGTAGGCTGCAGCACAGAAAGTCCAAGAAGTCAGAGACATCACAAGAATTGAAAGAATAGGTCAGTAATTTAAAGAATTGATTCAATTAAAAGTGAGTGGTTAAAACAAGTTATATACCACAGGGGATGTCTTACTCAATGAGATTAGAAAATCACTAAGTTATAAACTCATTTTAGTTCTTTATTTTTTATTGCTCATAGGAGCTCACTCTCATATTCGTGGGCTTGGCTTAGATGATGCACTGGAAGCCAGACAAGTAAGGAGAATGTTTTTTTCCTTGTTTTAATTATTGTGAGTACAGCAATGTATGTGTACAAGTACAGTTTGTAAATTGCCTTCATGAACCCAAGGCTGTAATGCCAAACAAATTTGGCATTACTATTTTTCTCAGTCTAAACTACACGTATAATAAACTGTGACATCCAAAGCTATAGATTTTTGTTTGCAAAATTTTGATCAGTAATTTTTATGGGTACTGAGAGTCTTCGCATGAGAATTCTTAATATTGAGTGTCAATTTCTCTGTAGGTTTCTCAGGGAATGGTTGGTCAGGTTGCAGCCAGAAGGGCAGCTGGTGTTATTTTAGAGATGATCAAGGTACTTGATTGTACATGTAGCATTTTTTATCATTGTTACTTATAAAGCAAAACCAAGTTAAAGTAATTAACAAAGTAGCTCACTGTAATGCCATTCTGAAGACTGTAAGTAACAAATCATGTCAAGTCATATAAAGAAACTTGAAAGTATTTATAAATTTTTTCACATAATAATCATATTCTTGAGAATGACATTACAGTGGTGCTTACATGTTGACTTTTTAGCCTTGAATGTATTTTTACCATTATTACTATTATGTAGATGAATAATATTTATATACTCTCAGTGTTCAACTGGTTCCAGTTCCCTGTATAAGTCACATCCAGCAACCTATTATTATTATTATTATTATTATTATTATTATTATTATTATTATTATTATTATTATTATTATTATTGTGGGTGACAAGAGGAGCCAGCAATCCTAATCTCCAGGTTGTTATTACACATGCATCACATGTATGTAACCAGCTTTCATTTGGACGTCCACTAAGAATGAATGGAATGCACATTTGGACCTTCTATCACTCGTAATCAGATCAGGCATGTTTTGACCATCTGTTGCATGAAACTTATGCAAAGCACAGGACTGGATCGTTGTCGCCCACACTCCGTAACCTTTGGTAATTACTAGTTATTAATATTAATTTGTGTTTCCTAAGGAAGGCAAGATTGCAGGAAGAGCAGTTTTGATCGCAGGACAGCCTGGCACTGGAAAAACAGCTATTGCTATGGGTAAAATGAAGTTTGTTATTGTCTCTCTTGAAATTATTGCTAAGCAACTTACAAAATGGAGGTGACAATTGTAAAGAAAACTACCACATGAAAACAATGATACAGGTTTATCTCTTTTACTACTAAGACTGACCAAAGGAAAAAAATCCCGCCAAAAAATGCATTTAAAAAACACTTGTAATGAAAAATACATTTTGCCAAAGGTCTGTGAAAGCAGTTTCGTTTGAATGGTTACAGGATTTCATCTACAGATTTGAAAGCTAGAATCACTGTACCAAATAATCTCTCAATAATGTGGTCAAGGAATAAAAGGTTTATTGAGTAAAACAACAACTCCATATGTATCACTGACACTAGCCTGAAAAATTATTACAGTTCTTCTGCAATTCAGATTACCCTAAAAACTTCACTTGCCTCTCAGGCAAGTTAAGGACAGGATTCACTATCCTGATAGCAAAATCCACAAGCCCTGGGCTATCGGACACTACTGATTTGCACGCTGCTGTATACATGATCTCTGTCATTTATGGACACCTTTCTTTTCTTTTCTTTGTTCTTTGTGTCATGTTTGACAATGTTTGCTGCAGGCATGGCTCAGTCACTTGGACCAGACACTCCATTTACATCCTTAGCAGGCAGTGAAATATACTCATTGGAGATGAGCAAAACAGAAGCTCTTACACAAGCTTTTAGAAGGTCAATTGGTGTTCGAATAAAGTAAGTTTGTATCAGTGGAAACACTGTAGTCTTCTTTGATGAGAAAATTGCAAAATCTCAAAAAATTTCTGTTTAATAGATAATCATGTTTTCACAAGGTTAGACTTTGCAGAACTGCTGTTGGCATCTATCATTTATAATTATAAATACATTTTGAGGTATATCATATTTCCTTTGATAATGGTGATGATGATGGTGTGGTTAAAGCCTATTTCTTTTTCCAGGGAGGAAACTGAGATCATAGAAGGTGAAGTTGTAGAAATACAAATTGACAGGCCTGCAAGTGGAACAGTGAGTTAATATAACTGATGATGAGGGTGTTTTTTCTGCATATTGTTGAATATCTTCTCATTGTTAAGGTTGCATTTGCACTGAAATTTTCATTTTTCTCAATATTATTCATTAGGGAGCAAAAGTTGGTAAACTAACACTGAAAACAACTGAGATGGAAACCGTCTATGATCTGGGAACAAAGATGATAGAATCACTTACAAAAGAGAAAGTGCAAGCGGGGTAAGAATTTAGTCAGTAATTTATTGATATTTTAGCATAAAATAAAGGTTAATGTTGGCAAGCAACAACTATTGAGCCTGCATCGCTACTGCGGTTTATCCCAAACACGCGATCTCCTTATTTGGCAGCCTGCCTCTTTGTCTTATTCTGCGCCAGTCCGTTCAATCGCCACTTTCTTTGAAGGCTGCAAGTTGAGCAGCACCAAAGTTTTTTCAGCACCAAAGTTTTTCATGGATCTTTCAGGCGTTACGAACGAGGTCCTTCGCCTTTTACTGGCCCAAAACCAGCTTGCTATCTCGGGAACACGCGAACAGATGATCGAACGCCTGGGCACGATCAATGTTGATGCGCCAACATCACGTACACGAAGCTCCGATTCCGCCGACCCAGCAGCCAAAAGGCCTCGCACGAACACCAATTCTTCTCCTGTCGCCCCTAACCTACCCGGTGACGTTGAGCCGCCCAATGAGGAAGGCGATTTACCGAGCGCTCGGAATGATGAACAAGATCCGCCACAGGCTGAGAGACTTCAAAGACGCGATACCGAACTAACCACGTGCGAAGCACAAGATGGCGTCCGCGACAGGGGCGTTCCGCCTAACCCCGTCTCAAATCCAGCGGCTCTAGCCACCCTCATCGCCACCATAGTCGATGAAAAGCTAAAAAATTTCGCATCAACGAACCCACCACCCGTACCACAACAGCCAGCACATTCAGTTCCCCAACCTCCAGCGCGACAACAACTATCTGACCCTGCTTTCGTCGCGAGCCTTCTTTCACAATCGGGTTCCTCGAACTACGGCCCATCTCAGTCCCGAATGCAGCCAGCTTCCTCATCCATCGCAGCCCACGTCCCCCAGAAGACTCGGCAACTAATCCTACGCGGTGAGTTTGTTGAATTCGATTCTTTGCTGCCAGAAAACTCCTGCCTAAACGAAAGCGAACTCCCCGGGGTGTCCATTTCGTTCGAGGGGAAACAAGTGAATATTCCCACCCCTGCCCGCAAGAAGAAAACCCACATTGACTCAATCGATAGGTGGCTTTTGGCCTTTGCTGTTTTTTGTACAATCTTTCTGACTTCCTTCCCCCACAGGGCTGTCGAGATGTTTGCTTACCAAGAGATCATCCGCTCGGCCTACCGTAAGTTCGCGGGATTTGCATGGCTCTCCTACGATATAGACTTTCGTAGGAAAGCAGCCGCCCACCATTCCCTTAATTGGGGGGAAAGGGATATACAATTGTACCTCCTGAAATTTACAGGGCAGGCAAAATCCTCTTGCACCATATGTGGTAGTGGGGATCATTTTTCTCATGGGTGTTCCCTCTCTGCCCTTAGGCCCAATCCTACCCAACGAGGAACGTGTAACAATTACAACAGAGGTGCCAAATGCAGCCAGGACCCCTGCTCCTTCAGCCACCGCTGCAGGGTCTGCAATGGAGAACACCCTGCCTACCGACACGATGACACCCCTTCAAAAACTAGAGGCCAGGGTGATAAGAAACTCTCAAACCGCTAAAGCCGCCATATCATACAAACCCCAAACCCCGGTGAATGTTCCCCTGCTACACAAACTTCTTAAGACTCACCCTAATCAAGCTTTTGTAACTAGACTTTGCGATGGGTTAAGCCATGGTTTCCACTTGGGTTACAAAGGTAACCGCTTCCCCAGAGCTGCCAAGAATCTCCCATCTGCCATCCAACAACCCCAAGTTATTGAGAAAAACCTGCTAGAGGAAGTCCAGCTTGGTCGCCTGGCTGGCCCCTTTGAATCCCCCCCTTTTCAAAATTTTCAAATTCATCCCCTCGGCCTAGTCCCCAAAAAGGGAAGCCAAAAGTGGCGCACTATTTTCCACCTATCCTACCCCAAGGGGTTCCCGGATAGCTTAAATGCTAACATACCCATTGAGGATTACACCCTTCAGTATATTCGGATTGACGATGCCATTGCCCTGGTCCTCAACCACGGCCCTGGGTGCTTTATGACAAAAATTGACATACAGTCCGCTTTTCGAATTATCCCCGTTCACCCCGGGGATTGGGAACTCTTGGGGATGTCCTGGAAGGGTCGTTATTACTTCGACAAAGCCCTCCCCTTCGGGCTAAGGAGTGCCCCTTTTCTCTTTAATCAACTCGCTGATGCCCTGGAATGGTTGGTCAGACAACACCTGAACATCCCCTCCATCATACACATTCTCGACGATTTTTTCATTGTTCAACCTGCCCCCTCGTCCCTTTGTGCCACAGCCCTCTGCCGGGTTCTTACCCTCTTTGAGGAATTAAACATTCCCCTTGCCCCACAGAAAACCTTTCGCCCCACCCAAGTTCTTGAATTCATGGGAATAACACTCGATTCCGTAAACATGCAGGCTCGTCTCCCCGAGGATAAGTTAAGTAATGCCCGGTCCCTGCTAGCGGACTGGTCTTCCAAACGGGTCTGTCATCTACAGGACCTGCAGTCCCTCATTGGGACTCTGCAGTTCGCCTGCCGGGTTATTTCCCCTGGTCGCCCTTTCATGCAGCGCATCATTAACCTTACCCGGGGTTGTGCCCGCCCCAAGCGGATTATTTTTCTCACCCAGGAGTTCAGAAAGGACATCCTCATGTGGCAATTTTTCCTCGACCACTGGAATGGTGTTAGCCTTTTTCTCCCCCCTTACACAGAATCATCCCCACAAATCCATTTATATACAGACGCAGCGGGTGCAGTCGGATACGGGGCCTTCTTTGACAATCAGTGGTTCCAGGGAAAATGGCTCCCCTCCCACCAGCTCAACCCCTCCACAGGGATAAGTATTACCTGGCAAGAGCTTTACCCAATTTACCTTGCCTGCATGATTTGGGGGCCCCATTGGGCTAACAGGAGAATTTGTTTTCATTGTGACAACCAGGCAGTCGTCGCAGTTTTGTCTGCTAAAAGCTCAAAAATTCCCCGCATCATGAACCTTGTCCGTTTGATCACCTTTCAAACTTTGAAGTTTAATTTTACCTTTACCGCAAAGCACGTCCCAGGGGTCGACAACGGCATAGCTGATAGTTTATCTCGCTTTCAGATGCCCCGGTTCCACCAACTCGCACCAGATGCATCGCCCGTTCCCTGTCCAATCCCTCCTTTCCTGACGAAAGTCTAACTATGCAGGCTGCTCACTACATTTTCCAGTCCATCGCCAGCTCTACTCGTCGAACCTATTCCCCTGGGGAGCGACACTTTATTAGATTTTGCCTTTTTCATAAACTCATTTCACCCCAAACCCCTTTTCTCCCTACCAGTGAATCAACCTTAATTCATTTCGTCACCCACTTATCCAATACCGTTTCGTATGGCACTATTAAAGTTTATCTGGCAGCAGTTAAGAATCTCCATGTTGAGTTTGGCTGTCCCCTGGACTTCTCCTCCATGCCCTTCCTATACAAGACCCTTCGAGGGATCAAATCCTCCCTCGGGATTGCCAAACGGGCCCGGTTCCCTATTACTATTTCGATCCTCCGCCAAATTTATGCCAAACTAAAACCCTTCCAATCGTTGGACACAGATTCTTCAATGTTGTGGGCTGCTTTTACCCTTGCGTTCTTTGGCTTTCTACGTAGTAGCGAATTCACTTACAACGGCAAGTTCAATATTCAATCCCACCTGACAAGATCGGACGTCCACTTTTACCCCAACATTGTCCAACCTGTGTCTTTCGAGGTTGTCATCAAGAAGTCCAAAACAGACCCTTTCCGTGAGACAGCCAAGCTCACTATCGCCAAATCAAACTCTACTGTATGTGCAGTCACCGCGTTAAGAGACTATCTGCTTCAAACTAATCCCAGTGGAGCTACCCAGCCCCTCTTCCAATTCTCGGATGGACGACATCTTACTCAGTCCTCCCTCACCAACAACCTACGGGCTCTTCTCAAGGTTTGTGGATTGGATAGTACCTGCTATGCATCACACAGTTTCCGCATTGGAGCAGCCACTACTGCGGGGGCTGCTGGCCTTCCAGACTGGCTCATTAAAGTTCTTGGCCGTTGGAAATCTGATGCATATCAGTCGTACATCAGGACACCCAAAGAAACCATTCTCCAAGTCCCTCAAAATTTGGCCTCCTGTCTATCCAGTTAATGACTCGAAAACAATTAGATGTCACATCGCAATGACTATTGTCCACGCTTCCTTGGCTTTGGGAACACTGTTATGCTGCTCTATACTGTTTATCACGAACATTCTTATGTTGCGTAAAAAAAAAACAACAACAACAACAACAACAACAAAAAAAAAAAAACCAAACAACATGGGAACACTACGGTGTCTCTTTGTATTGTTTATTGAGAACACTATGATGTCTCATTGTAACACAATTGAGAACACTGTGTCCTACTAGAACATTCATTAAGTCATGCTACCCAAGTTTAGTTTCGGTTGGGTTCTTAAGTTAGAACGTGATCATACCCGCTTGTCCACTCCTCAATCCCCTTTCTCCACCTATGGTCTCTGGTTCATTTCATTCCCCCGTGGAGCGGATAAGAGCTGTATCCAGCCCTCGCGACCAGGTGGAGAAAGGGTCTTAGAGACTGGGGCTTTACACAGGGCACTTCTCGTATTACTCGGCGTTTTGGGCGGGGAATTGCTGCCTGCGGCACCCCTTCAGCCCTGTGCTGAAGCCCCGTCAGGGAGGGGGGGCTATAGGATTTGCTGGACTTGGTTAACTTGGCCCAAGGACATTATGCCGGCCATGCGTTTTCACGCGTGAACTATGCCCTCCCTTGCAGTACAGGCATGAGACACCCCCTCGGTATGGCGCCATGTACCGAGGCCCCTCATTCGGTCATCATCCGGTCGGTGGGTTTTATCCGAGCCTTGCGGGTATATTCCCTGCCCAACTTTGCCCACCAAAGAATATTGTGTTTTCTCTGCGTCTGCGCGCTGTAACATTAAATGATATTAAAGAGTCAACTTTCTCGATGGCCAAAAATTTGGCTTTATCAGTTTGTTGTAAATTGGCCACCAAAGAAGGGTTGAGAAATGATTTGAACACTGTTGTTCCTCCAGAGTTTTTTCTAGGGGAACCCATTGGCCTCTTTTCGTGAAAAGTAAGGGCCATATGGAAACTAAAGGTGACCAAAGTAATCTGTACACGTATACCCAACAAAAACCGCATGGAATGATGAAGTAACTAGAGCTCACACTCCAAATGCTCCTTGAGTTCTCTGTTGCTCTATGAAAGTTGTTTTTTCTGTCAAGATGGCAGTCACATACTTCTGCCCCTCAGATGTGGATGACTGCTAAAGGTACAAACTGTAAAATGACAAGTCATGTCTGTGCAAGTTGCTTTTAAACATTACCTGTTCTTGTACAGAAACTGCGTTATTTTTTAAGCTTGGTTCATTTGACTGATGATATTGCCTTGCATTTCCAGTGACATTATAACTATTGACAAAGCAACAGGGAAGGTCTCCAAACTTGGTCGCTCATTCAACAGAGCTAGGGATTATGATGCAATGGGGCCACAGGTTGGTGATGTTGAACTGAAATTAATTGTACTTTTATCATGGACTTATCCCTACTGATTTGCCATCCTTGGCATAGTGCTTTTCAGGAGGGTTTGTTACAATGTGGGAGGGAAATAGAAACTCTAGGGAAGGAAACATGAGTATATTTTTCATATTGTAAGGTGTGGAGGGTCACACATGCCAATATTTGGCAACTCACTCACATGTGACCTCTGAATCTTGCATTTGCCATTGTTATCACTCCTAAGACTACTGTTGAAGGCTGTCAGTAGATATTAAAAGAATCTTTTTAATAATTTAGACCAGGTTTGTTCAATGTCCTGAGGGGGAGATACAGAAGAGAAAAGAAGTCGTTCACACTGTTACTCTACATGAAATTGACGTCATCAACAGCAGAACACAGGGGTTCCTGGCTCTTTTCTCAGGTAAAGCAAGTAATTTAGGACCATAACCTAGTGTGACCGAATTGCTTCTTAGTGTAACTCCAAAAACGACCTACCTGTATATGCTCTATGTTGGGGGCATTACCCAGTGTGAACGAATTGCTTCTTAGTGTAACTCCAACGACGACCTACACGTGTATGCGCTAAGTTCGCACGTGACCTTTCTCAAACTGATGGGGGTATTAAGCGCCCGTTTCCCTCGTCTCTCTTACATGTACATGGTGAGATGACATTCAGACCTGTTGACTCTCTACCCATTTAACATTAATTGTACTCAAAGCAGTGTTGATTGGCCATGATCTTACGATCAATGACTGTATATCGTTGTAAGGAAATTCATCCCCCCTGCTGTTTTTGCAAAAGGTGATACTGGTGAAATCAAAGGAGAGGTGCGAGAGCAAATCAACGCTAAGGTGGCAGAATGGAGAGAAGAAGGAAAAGCTGATATTGTGCCAGGGGTAAGAGATTTAACACCAAATTAATTCAAGTCCTTTTTCTGTTCACTTCGCCTTTCCGCATTAGCACTCAAACTCGCAACTCATCTGAATTTTATTTTATACCCTGTCATTAGTCATCATACACGCCTGTATTAAATATATAGATCATCGCGGTTAACTATACAACTTTTGCCGTTGAGGAAAGAAGCCTGAAACATTCAAGCTTATAGGTCGCGGTGACTAACAATAAACCCTTGGAACTAAGGCTATACGCTGTCTTCTTTATACAGTCGAACTTCGACTATCCGGATCACGATTATCCGGACTTGTTTCCGTATCCGACTTGTGACGATCTGAAAACGCTCGTGAAAGTGGATCAAAACGAAAACGCATACATATCGTAATAAATAGATTTAGCCAGGGCTAAAAGGGAATCTCTTTTTATTATTCAGAGTTTCCTCAAAGAAAATATAAAATCGAGTAATACTAAACAATTTCGGTGGAAAATCTCTGTCAAATGGTACTGTTATAATTATTTCTTGGCACCTAAAACAGGAACGGGATTGATTTGTACCATTTACAAAATACCGGTAAAGTTTTCGCTTTCTCTGGACAAAAGCCTGGCACTAGTAATCCAAACAAATGGTACACAAAATTTCGGTCGTTTCGGTAAAAACGGAAAAAAGGCAATTCCTCGAAAGGTATCACTTTTTTTCCGGAAAATTTCCACCGGGATGAACCGTTCCATTTGAAATCTCCCCTGAATTTTCTGGTTTTCCATACAAATGGTAAGCGCTCAAGGTGAAGACAACGAGAACGGTAAAAACAACAACAATACGTCTAATTAGCAAAGAGGCAACTTTGCACGTGCAGCACACTTTTTTTTTCTAATTACTAAAAAAAAAACTTTGCACGTGCAGCACACTTTTTTTTTCTAATTACTAAAAAACAACTTTGCACGTGCAGGGCGCTTTTTTGGACATTTCTTTACCGTTGTTTTGCAGGACTAAAACCTGAAACTTCTTTTAACTTCCTAGTAACACGTTTTATGGAGGAACTGTTTGTGTTTCTGTTCACTCTGTTTTTTCACTGCCGCTCATTTTCACCTCGGTAGCCGCTAGCATTTCTTATTTTCTCACTGCCACTATATAATTTTCATGTTTTTCTTCAAACGAAATTGTTCTCCGTTGTTATTTATTTCTCGTTCTAGCTCTTTCCTTGTTATCCAAGTTAATGTAGACATTAAAATTTTAGTGGAACGAAAGATTAGGGGTTTTTTTTCTCCTTTTTTTTTTCTCTCTCTGAAAGTCCTGGCGGCCATGTGATTTCTCGCCAAATTGAGCGGGGTGCTTGAAGCGCAAAATTTCACCTCAGCTATAACATGCTTCTCCCCGACGGGCTGACTCCTGACTCCCTTCTCCCTTCCCCAGAGTCTGTACGGTCAACGTTCTGTCACACGCTGACGTCATAACCAAATTTTTTCGGATGGATAGGTTACCAAATTTTTTAGCTATGGGCTTCTGCTCGCGCGCGCCTGGAGTTCCGCTAATAAGGACTTCAAGATCCAACGACGCATGTTATTATTATTATTATTATTATTATTATTATTATTATTATTATTATTATTATTATTATTATTATTATTATTATTATTAGGCTCTACTCTATTCCTTAACTGTTTCTTATGCTTCCGTTGCTGCAGGTGTTGTTTATCGACGAGGTTCACATGCTTGATATCGAATGCTTCTCTTTTCTCAACCGAGCACTGGAAAATGATATGGCACCTGTTCTTATAATGGCAACAAATAGAGGAATTACAAAGTGAGTTATACTGGAATTTAGTGAGAAATATTCATAAGATGCGTGGTGCAACAATTCCACAAAGTAAGCTCGTACATGTAAAACTATTTTTTTTTAGTACAAGGCGCTTTTTTCTAGCCGTTTGAGTGTCAACAACAGTAGGGCCATTTATACGAGGAAAAATAAGACGCGTCTTACATAAGAAGAAGCGAACTGTACCATTTATACGAGCATGTCTTATCTAATAAGACGCGTCTTAGCTAAGTCGCGTCTTTTTTTAGACGAAATGTGCCGTTTATACGGAAAGTTCGAGTCGTATTTAAGACGCGTCTTATTTTTCCTCGTATAAATGGCCCTAGTGAGAATGATTCCTTTGGATTTGAATTGCTACTCAGTGTATTTGACCTTAATGTTTCGCCTAACCGCAGGCCACGTGTATTTTTTAAAACTGCGATTGGTTCTTTTTAACTAGTTTTTTGGCTTATTCCCCCCCCGCCCCGACCCACTATCAATTGGTTTCATAGGCAAGGATCAGTAATTCAGTGTTGGGCAAGTTGAATAAAATTGCAGTCTTGAAAACGGCTTTACTTGCTGAAATTAGGGAAACTTCCGTCCAACTTTTGAGAAAATCCAACCCTGATTTGAATATATTGACTGCATTTCCATCCGCCTTGAAAGCCTTGTTCTCTGTTAATGCTGGGTGGATAAATGTATAGGTTCGTTAGCAATGTCGTACAATGGCTCACACAAGAGCAGGAGATCGGCTTGGTGCTGTCTATTTTCTACAACTTAATTTCTGAATACACTTCACTTGCATGTATTTTGACAACGCCTTTTTTTCTTTCTCAGAATTCGTGGTACAAATTACAAGAGTCCTCACGGCATTCCAATCGATCTTTTGGACCGGCTTTTAATTATCTCCACTTCTCCTTACCAAGAAAAGGATCTGAAGCAAATTCTCACGATACGGTAAGGGCGGAGACAACGTTTTTACACAAGATTGCATTAGGAAATCTTTGTTAGCGACCAGTCAACTCTGTTGTTTGTTTGTGCGCGATTGAGCCCAGACCAAGCAGGGAGGTGTGAGTACAGAAATGAGAGCGGTTTAATTTACAATTAGAAATAGGCGTAACAGAGTTTCACCTTGAGATTGATTGTCAGTATTGTTGAACAATCCTCCATTTTGAAATCGTTCCTTCAAGAGACTGTTCACAGTCCCCTATTTTTCCGTAAGATCGTCGAGACCGATGCCCGGCCCTCGCCATCCGTACCGGTAAGCGCTCGATCTTGACGATATTACGAAAAAATAGGATTCTGTAAACAGTCTATTCCTTTAAAGTCCCTTGGAAAATTTGCCCTTCCATTACTCGTTAGTATGTATAGGAGAAGCGTGATTGAACAGTTACACAGAGCTGCCAGTAACTGTTGGTCATCGAGGAATTTCCGACTAAAATTTGCAGCAACCAGAGGTATAAATGACTGGACAGATGATTATCAATACCAGTGATTTTCATTTCGCAACTGAAGATTTGCATACAACTTTAGTCAAGAAATTATGACGGACAACTTTATTGGTTTGTCCGACGAAAATGGCGACTTCATCGGACATATCATGTCCTTTCTGAAAAGAAAAATTATTCGGTGTAGCCCTGATTACAAGAGGGATACCCGAGTTTCTACTCTAAACCCTACTTGATCTGTTTGATTGAAGCCACTGAGTATCTTGTGGGTTTGCCATAGTGGCGGATTCAGATCTTTAAGTAAGTGGGGCTCCGCTCATCCAGTCCCGCAGATAAGAGGGACAAGAAGGGGGCCCAAAAATATTTTTTTCATGACCCTGCGGGTGGTGGGGGCCCGGTGGAGGCCCGGTGGGGGCCCGGTGGAGGCCCGGTGGGGGCCCGGTGGGGGCCCGGTGGAGGCCCGGTGGGGGCCCGTTCCCCTTGACCCGCTACTCTGTCTATATTTATGAGAAACAGTCCCCCTCTCCTTGCAACGGAACATTTTTTCCGTGCAACGAAAGAGGGCAGTTACTTAACGTACAACGAGATATATACAGCAAAGAAATTGCCCTGTACGAGGAATGCGTTGTCTTGCAGATGTGAAGAAGAGGACGTGGAGATCTCAGAAGATGCTATTTTCTTGCTAACAAAAATCGCTCAGGAAACATCGCTTAGATACTCCATTCAGTTGATTACAGCCGCCAGTCTTGTGTGCCGGAAGCGGAAGGTAGAGTTTCATAATTGGTATCGATTATTTTTGCACCCCTACAGAACAAGTAAATTCGAGCCTCTTACTCGATAGCCTGAGTTTCGGACGAAATTTAACCCCCGGCGTTTAATAGGCCATTTCCAAATTCCAAAAACTCTCATTTTCAAAACAAAAATGAGTTTTGTTTGCATGGGATTAAAGAATCATTTTGTTCATATCAATAGCTAAACACTTATTATCATTATCATCATCATCAACATTATTATTATTATCATTATTATTTTTAATAATATTATTATTATTATTTCTGATCGTTTTTATTGGTGTCTTTTTCTAGGGTACCGAGGTAAATGTCGATGACATCAAGCGTGTTTATTCTCTGTTCCTGGACGAAGCTCGATCAGCTCAGTTCCTTAAAGAATACCAAACAGAATTCTTATTTCATGAAGAGGTAACCGAGCCTGCATCTGAAGCTATGGAGACTGAGGGTGAGATGGCGTGATTCCTATCCCAGTGTTCATTGCGTGTCTTTCCAAGTTCCCGGATCACTAACAAGCTTGTGCGGTATTCGTAGACCATCACCTCAAACCTACCAGCATGGAAAATAGAAGTTTGACTGAAATTTCCATTGCTAGTATATGTAGTGGCACGAGCAAGCCTTTTTTATGCGTAGAGAGCGTTGATTGACAAACGAAATGCAGCTGCAAAGGCCTTGGGCGTCTGTCATAAAGTTTTAGCTGCATAAAACAAGGATGCCTCATTTAAGACTGTCTTTGCGTGGTTATAAGCGATGAACTTCTATCTGTGTAATACTAGGATTGGTTTGTGTTGTCCTCAGCTGTTTGCAACATTTCAATGGATGGTTTTTCAGGATGTTGTATTTACCCTTTGTTACTCTGTTCAATCTCCTGTGACCTTGGTTTTTATAGGCAATAAATATCATACTTAACATTTTATGGTCTAACAAAATGAATTCCTAGCTTAACTACTAGGCCACCGCATTCCTTTTGCTTCAGCTTGTTGGTAGCCTGAACAGCATATCGAAACAGCAGTAATTTGCGGGTAGGCAGTATCAGCCTTTGTAATCGTGCTATTTATCAATTATGCGTAACGCATTTCGGCATTTAACTCCTAGTTTCATTGCTTATCGTGGTGTAAAACCTGGCTGGAAATTTTGGTGGAGAAGGGATAGCAGAACCATATTTTCTTCGCAAAATCAAATAGAATCGCTGTCCCGGCCGGGTCTTTTATGTCCCATATCACTGGAGTCATGTTCTTCATTATGAGTATAAATTGGCTGATCTCTCGTTTTCACGAAATAATTGAATTTGTTACATATATTTTATTGGCATTGTTATTGCTTGATATCGTCACATTCAGCAGGTCTGTAAAGCGCTAGCTTTAAAATTAGACTACCGTCAGTGGCGGATCCAGCGGAGCCCCCCCCCCCCCCCCCCCAACCTCCCCCTTGTTTTACGACCAAACTGAGACCCCATCCCCCTCCCCCTTTCTCAAGGTCTGGATGACCGGGATTCCCCTTATCTGAAGTTCTGGATCCACCACTGGCCCTTACTCGATGTCCTAAGCACTTTCGGACTTCGTCCCCAAAGTTGTATGTATTTAGTTGGTGTGTACTGAACTTATTGATAATTTGGTGACTGTGAAGTACTTTGTTGTAAGATTTATCAGACGTTAACTGAAACCGGAGCCCAGTGCACATTATAGGGGAGGAATGAAATAGGGGACTCCTTCATTTTCCCGCCATTTTTCCGCGCGAACGCTCTGTGGCAGCCGCCTGAGATTTCCCGCCAAACTAACTCGGTCAACTCGAGCACTATTGTCGACTAAAAAATTACGGTCCAAAATGCACAAATTTTAACCAATAGCTTCCAAGAAAAACCCGTTGTGTTTTAAAGAAAGAGCTGTTTACATTTCTCGAAGTTCATTAAACTTTATGTTGAAAGAAAAACACAAGGGAAGTTGAAGAAACAAGTTTAAATGTCAGCGGTGAGGCAAGCAAAATACAGTAAGTACGAAGACTTTATAGTTTGTTGTTGTTGTTGTTTTTACTGTTAGGTAGGGTAATCAAAAGTTCTTATATTAATAACAAGTTTTTTTAACAAATCTTTACTTGTCGTATAGTGATTTTGTTTAAAACAGAGCCTGTCTGCACGCTTTACGCGTGATAACTGGAAGACTAGGGGGATTAGAAGATAACAAATTAAGTTTACATCTTTTTTGTGGAGAGGGAGGGGGGGAACGGACATAGTAACGAAATATTAATGAGCATAAAACAAAAGAAAATAAAATTTGAACTAACGATGAAATTACAAACCACTACAAATTCATCTAAAAGAGTGATTCAAGAGTAGGTTTAGGATGACTTCTATAAACAGAAAGTTTTACAACTTGCCACCATGCACATAATTCTCAAATTATCTTGCACGAAGGACGTATAGATTGAGAATTGCAGCGACAATTTGCTAAAGACATAATCGCGGCACTCATGATTAGAACAACAACTGAGTCCTTTTCAACACTAAAAGAACATCTACTGTACAATTTTGTTGAAGGCTTTGAGCTGGACACGTCTACGTCTGGAACAGTTGGAGTACATGGATCAGCAACTTCGACTAGTTCATTCCTTAGTGGGGGTTCGGCTACAGGCTTCTCTCTTCCTAGACCAAGCACGTCCTCAAGAACCGCTTCAGCAAACAAAAGTTCGAGGTTTGTTAAACATCTCTTTCGTTTCCAAGGGACGTTCCATTTTTTATCCTCAACCACCCCCCTTCCCCGCCCCCCGCCGCCAAATAGGATTACGGGTTTTCGAACAGGGGGGTTCGGATTTTTTTCTTCAGAGAAGCCGATCAAAATTGGACCCGACAAACTTTTCAAAAGTGCCTACAAAAAATAAACCCTCCGGATTTCGTTTTTGAAACGGCGCCGGCAAAAATTTGAGGGTTCGGATTCCTGTTATCTTTAGGGGATAAGAAATGGAACGTCCCCAATAACCGTTTAAACAATGGTTAATGAACCATTGTTTAAACGGTTAAGTAAGAACCGGGGGAGCTAAATTTTCATCAAGCATTCTTTTTAACTAGATTAAAAAAGAGCGCTATTTTTATTCTTTTTAGTATTCAAGACTTGACTAGAGACTAACTGATTTCAACCGATAATTATTATCTTGTATACCAGTTAACAACAAATCGTTATACAGCTTGCAGAGCGTTGTTTTCGTGGAAGGCAGATTACTTTCGATTTCCATTAATCTTTGTTAAAGGGCTGTTTTACTGACGTGGTTTCAAACAAATTTCCAACAAATTGACATAAAACTTGTTTTCAGAAGATAAACTACACATTAATCGGCAAAACAAAAGACTTTTAATTTTTCCTACTAATGTGACTCACGGCTTGTTGTCGGTGATCTTTAAAACAGTTCAATCAAAGTACCGACTCCAGGAAGCTCCCTACGGACTCCCGCTCCGGGACCCAACGTCTTTACCTCAACCAGTGTGTTGCATAGAACTCCCAGTTCACGTCGCACACCACATGTCTCAAGTGCGACTCCTGGAATGCCACCGTCTTCTGTTGTGGTTGGTGAGTTAACGACTTACTCTTAGTTTTTTGAGACCAAATGACCCTTAAATTGCTTTTTACCAAAAATGAAAATAGAGATGGTAAAAGTGATGACTATCATTTAAAAAGTTTTTAAGGAAAAGAACTTAAGTCTATCTTGGCGACAGTGCTCGCAACTAACTGAAACTAATACTACTTCATGGCTTTAGTATGGATGGTCACACTGTGGGATTTTCTATTTGCATGTGATTACCATACTTTTACAAGAAGAAGTGCTTCGAAAAATGCTCTTTTTTTAAATGCTTACTTTTCAGCAATTGTGGAAGGGCGTGGTCTTGCAAAAGGAGAGATCGGTATGGCCAGCATTGACTTAAAGAAGCCTGAACTTGTCCTTTCACAGGTCTGTCATCAGATTGTTTATATTATCAATTTAATTTAGAGACTTTGATGACCAAACGCTTGCATTTTTGATGACCATCTAAAGTACCGGTAACCAATTACCCTGAAGACTTGAATTCAGATTTGTATTTACTTTGTTATTTTGAATCTGATTCACAGTAACTTAGCTTTACTTTATACTGTTAGCTTCCTTACATTGTAAGTGGCCCATGATGGTGCTTCTAAAGAATAAAAATACCTCTTACCTTTAGTTGAAAGTTCCTTATGCTGTCAGTCACCTCTGAAGGAAGCTGTCTCCTTTTCGTCTCTTTTTTCAAGTTTTCAGATAACCAGACCTACGTAAAAGTGCTAACAAGATTGCAGATTTTAGAGCCTTTGGAGGTACATTTTGAAAATGTTTTCCATATTTAATTGTTTTAGTGTGAACACCTCATTAAACTGTGTGGGTGTTCTGCATCTTTTTTGAAACAAAGCCTCTCGAAGAATGGCGGAGTTGATTCAGTAGTCGCCAAACGCTTCGATTTTATGGGTTCTTTCATAATGCACAGCGTGCCCATCTGGTTCGCCAGCGCTATGAGTGCTTCAAGTTTGGTTGAAGAAAAATAAAATAATGTAGATATTAGGCCTCACATTAGGCCAGTTTTTGTGTTGAAGGGTCATCTCTAATCATGATTGTATCTTTGTTACTGTCAGATAATCATGCCTAATACAGCGTGTGAAAACGGAAACATGTCGACTTTATTCAAGCTCCTAAGTGACCAACTCCCATATACGAATCTATCAGCTGTTCAAAGAAAGTATTTCAATGAAGCAAAAGGTATAACGTTTGAGATTTGCATTGACCGACTGAATAAACGATAGCATTCCGAAAGTCAAAGTGCTCAGTGAACTGACCTTAGGAGAACTGTTCGATTATGCACTTGAGGTGCTTCTTATATTCATGGAAATAACGCAAAGTATGGTCATTCAACTTCACAAAAAAAAAGCAGAAGCTCAGATCCATTTTTTTTGAGGATCCTTCTTTTTTCTTTAATTTATATGTTTTATGGCAAAGTGGAGATACCTTATCAGGGATTGGCCTGCTTCATGAAGCCAGACTTTGGGGTCTTCAGTTGGCCGCTCATGCATATCCTTAGTTTATCGGCCATTTGTGTTTTCATGTCATTGACGTTTTTCAGAGCTTCATAGCTTCCTCGCATTCCATAATCTTGGCATCTTTCTATTTCTGCCCCTGATTTGTTTGATGGTGTCTTTCCTTACTAGGTCTAGAGTACGTAAAACAACTGTGCGTTCCTGAATACAACACCGTAGAAATGGAGGTGGCTTCAAAGTAAGTTACAGGCTCATTTTGAAACGTCTTTAACATGTCAACACGTATTCGAAAATTACTACTCCTCTAAGTGACAACCTTTTAATGAATTGAAAAATGAAATAAAATTCATGTGTAACATGAATTTCTTCATTTATGGTCCGTTGCTGGCGATGCATCGAAACCCTCTTCTTAGTGTGTTCCTTGCAACAAGTTTATCTAGTATATATTTTTGCGACTGTATCGCAGTATTGCCGGTCAAACGTTAAATTTATTGATATTACTCTCTCGTTAATCACTATTTCATTATTCACTTTTTTTAAATTATCATTTCAGGTATTACTGTCTGGCAACGGCTTCCGTAAGTATTTGAAATATCAGTAAATTACTGAAGCGAAGTTGCAGGAAAGTCTTCAAGTCTTGGCCCAGAATTCGCGTCGTAAGCTGAGATGCTGATTCTCAAGTATTGCCGCCTAACAACAGGTTATTGTTAAGAAACACTTACACGATATCTTATCAACAAGATATCTTAACCTTGGACGTCTTCATAAGTTCTAAGCATGGTTTTCTTTGGAAGAATCTTAGACTTTCCTAAAATCGATTCAAGGAAGCGTTAGATGAATCCCAGCCGCACCTTTGCCAAAGAATACTGAAAAGTAAGGATCGCGAGTTTTAATCTAGTTTCTTAATCACCATTCCTCTTGTTTCTGAATGTTTTCAGGCTTTGCTCAAGTATGTCGAATTCATACAGAACATTGTTTATGCACCGTATTCTGTTAAGGTCCTTTTCAAAGGGAGCGAGAAGACTGCAATAATAGGTAAAACATTTTATCTAGCGTAACTGCTGGTATGACTCCGGCATACGGCTGGCATTCTGATTGCTAGTACGTAAAGTCAATTCTAGCCTGCGTGACAGGCTGGAATCTTGATTGGGGAAATTAGGGGGCGCGAGAACGCGATTGGAGCGCGTTTCAGTGTCTCTCCTTCCTGGCGCCCCCATCCCGCTCTCATGGCTGACATTCTGATTGCTAAGTACATTGTATGTATAGTCAATTCCGAGCCTGCGTGGCAGGCATCTGAGAGAAAGAGGGTAATTTTCTTGGTGTTGCGGACGAGTGCAATCATCAAGTGAAGTAATACAAAAGACTGAACAATGTAATAAAAAATACCCACACCACAACACAAAAGCGTACCAACAATGGTGTCCGAAACACCCAGAAAGGGGCAATTTAGGGCGCGCGAGAACGTGATAGGCACGCGTTCCGTTTCTCCCTCCTAGCGCGCCCGTCCCGCTCTAGCGCTCCTTATTTCCCCTTAACCTTCGGAAGCCTGCCTTACAGGCTAAGTCAGTTCTCAATGAGACGGATACTAAATGCCGGTCCCAGTAGTGTCAGCCTTACACAGAGAGTCATAGTCAAGGAGTATAAAACATAGGTACCAACTACAGGAGCCTGTTTACTACGTAGCAGTATGTCCTTTTAAAGATGTGTGCACCAAGTTTCCTTGGAAATTGAAACGCATTTTGGCACACTAGAATAACATTAGTTGCGTCGTTTGCGCATCAAAAGGGAGATTAAGCAACCCGACGACAATGGCAGTTCTTTCAAACTTTATAGCGTTTATTAAGGCTCGGTCAGGTTGTTCAGTTGTTGTTGCTTAAGCTCCCTTATTGCGCGAAAACGCGCCACATAGAATGAGAACCTGTTTTCCATCAGGGTTTCATCGGAAATTTTGTATTTTATTTGCCTAATTCGTCGCATGTGTCGTATTTCATTGCCAGACGCTTCCACTGCCAAGAACTTAGAACTCATTCAGAACGCTAGGGACCCTAAAAGCGGTCACTGTCTGTATGGAGTTCTAAATCACACGAAAACCGCTGGAGGAGGTAATATGAAACATGTGGTTGTCTTTGTTGAATTGGAGCGGGAGTTAACTGTAAACTAATCTGTCGGTCCATCTGATTTCTTTTATTTTTAGCCCGTCTTCTAAGATCAAACGTTCTTCAACCTCCATGTGGTAAGCATATTTCCAACTAAGTTGATCTTTTACGTCATTAATGATATAAAACTGACACTCTTGTTATTTCAAGGAATGAGTTGAACATGAAGGAGGTTTTTTTCTCTTCAAGTGCAGTAAATACCACTGAATATGAAGCTTAACTAAAAAAAACTCCTTTTAGAGTGAAACGGAATAAGAAGCTAAGTTTAACGACAGGCCGTAGGCTCGCAGAAGTTGACTCGAATACTATTCATTCAATATGTTTACGTTGTGCAGAAAAGCAGCCTAGAATTCAAAATAAAAAACTTAAACTTTTAGCCATTTATACTTACTTTTTAGCATTGCAACGTGATAAAACCTGTAAAGTAGGTTTACATTTAGATGCATGGCTAGCTGGAAAAGCGTTCATTGCATAGAACTTCGTAAACGATTTTCTTGAGAACTTATCGGTCTGCTGGGCGGAATGTCAAGTTAGATGTAGTCATTTGACAGACAATACTCACCACTCTCTCATATTTTTCCTTTGATGTCCTTCGTTCTTGCAGATGAAGAAACAACAAACGTACGTCTGGACTGTGTGGCAGGTAGGCCGTGAATTCTCAATGCTGTTTTCTGTATATAGGTATTACACACATAAGTAATGCTAAATAATTCTTCATCAACAGCGATTCTTATCGTAATACGGAAATCTTTCTGGAGCGTTTTTCTTTTAAGTCCCCAAGAAATTGATTCACTTTCAATAAATAACCTCCTTGATACGTACAAACCCTATAAGACAGGAACAACATTACTTATAAAGAATTTACCGAGCACATTATTTCGTCAGTATTATGCTTGTTCTGACAACGTATTTTATTTGTCTTTTACTATGTAGAAGTGACAGACAAAGAGGTATAGTATCAATTTAGTTTCTCGACTAATTATTATTTTATAATAACAGCAATTTTCTCTTCTTTCGGGAAAAGCCGAGCACGAAAGCTGCGTGAGACTGTAATAAGATATACAAACGTCCGTCAAACGTTAGTCATGAATTGACTGGGCTCACTCACTTGCTAGCGATCCACTTCAAGGGCTGATGTTAAATGCGTCGCTTTCCGTTTGTTCTTCCATTTCCCACTCCTTATCTTCCCTCCTTTGAATGTAGTGATAGAATTCCACGGTCGTTAGGCCCATATAGACACATATTTTACATATTGTAATTTACCCGAAAGTAGCCAACGCCTATAGAAGCGTTGCAGTGAAAGTGGCTGTAGGAAAACTCAAATGGCTGTTACATCCGCCAAAAGTAACGAAGGTCGTAATTTGTTTAACTTGTGCGCATTAGATCATACATTTGAATGCTATTTTGCGCCTAATAAATGATAAATTATTATTATTATTATTATTATTATTATTATTATTATTATTATTATTTATTATTATTATTATTATTTATTATTTATTATTATTATTTCATTATTATTATTACTATTTTTTTGTTTTTAGCAGTTGAAAGAAACTTTTGAATTTTAGAGGTTGACAGTTTTTTTTTATTATTGAAATGAAATGTTTTTAATTCGAAAAAATTTTTCTTCGTTACATTAACTTTTTTTTTAAGCTAAATTAAGTGCTTTTTAATTCGATAGGAATTGTAAATAGTGTTTCTGAATGAATAGTTTTTTCTTTTTTTAAAAAAAAAAATAATAATATTATTATTATTATTATTATTATTATTATTATTTAATCGGAACTTTACAGTAGCACGTTTGGTAGAGCCTTAATTACGTCAGTTTTTATTTTTCAGGAGCTGTTCCACGGATTACAGTCTGGTTAGTTCAATAATTTAAGCAGTTCCCCTCCTCACGAGTTCCAAGCAAAACAAGGAACAACTGATCTAGCTGTATGCTCCCTGCTTCCCATCCAACCTTATTCTTTTTCCTGAATTACTTTGATATTACTGGATAATTTGGTAGCAGTAAATTTTCCGTGTATTAGGCCGGAGAGTGCAATATAGTGATCTCGTGTCTGGTCTTGTTGGAGTATCGAGCCTATAATAATTTTATGTACGCTAACTTCTACATGACAGTGATTGGGCGCTTCCTGGACGTTGATCATTTAACCTCCATGTGCGTTCAAATTCCCAAACAAGAGACAGTCAAAACAGCCGAATCCAAGATCACAACTGTAATCTATCTGAAGCATACCCTGGAGCTGGTCGAGCCCCTCAGGATAGCTCTCAAGGACACAGAAGCGAAACTCTTGAAAGCTTATTACGAGGTAAATGAGCTCGAAAAAAAATAACGCTGTAAAATAATTCTTATGGTTGAAACTTCTTGTTTTAAGGTACGGAAAAACGGGCAACAAAAAGCGTGCAACTTGTTTTGCAACATTGCTGCAAAACGAGTTGAATAGCGATGTTACGCGTTTTACCACCCCTGTTCAAACCTGTTAACAACCTGATTTGTTGCAAAGCAGGTTTTATGTGGGTGGTAAAACGCGTAACATCGCCATTCAACTCGTTTTGCAGCAATGTTGCAAAACAAGTTGCACGTTTTTTGCTGCCCGTTTTTGCGTACCTTTACTATAGAAATAATGAACAGCAAACGACCACAATAGGGAAAGCTTGGTCTCGTGGTACGTGGTGTTTGTTGCTTGCTGTAGCATCCAAATGCTGCAGCATCCAAATGCAAACATTAGAGTTTGTTTATTGCACTGTTATATGCCTGACATGCGAGGACACGCGCCTTCCCTCCTACCTTGTATCCTTGTATAAGCTCATGTTTGTTCACAAGTGCGCAATCCATTTTTCGGATCATTATATTTTATGCGATTTTAATTATTTATTTTGTTTCGTATGTGACAGTCTCTCAATGACAACAGGTTTGCAACCATTATGGAGAAGATTCAGACTGTCATTCATGATGACACTAGGTATCAGAAAGGAACTCTTAATATGAGGACCCAAAAGTGTTTTGCTGTCAAGGTACTGAAACCCTGAATCATATAATCCTGAAACTCGTTCAACTTGAATTTATTTTACATTACTTTGTAAGTTGAAATTTCCGCTTTCAATAATGATGATTAATCATAATTTTGTCCTCACTGGTATTAATGCAAATATCACTTTTGAAAATTTTACTTAAGTTCACAGCAATCATGAGACATATAAGTTTCCCTTAATGATGATTGACGTTTTCCTAAGTTAGATTGACTCAGTTTATTATACTGATTCTAAATTATTTTACTCCCAATCATCGGAAAAACTTCGAAATTGGATGAGAAGCCTCATATTAACGGTAAGGATATACCAATATTACACTAACAAAATATGTTGAATATTTTCAGAAGCTCAAGTTATACTAAGTGGTTTTGTAAGTTAATCAGTGTCTGTCCCGCTATGAACTAGTGTAATTCATTCGTTAGATGTCACTGAGTCATTAAAACCTGTATCTTTCTATACCCGTTCTGGATTGTAAAGTAAAGTGAAAATGGGATGTTCCTCGTACATATGTTGGACACAGTTTTCTGACTGCTCACTTGACAGATTAAATAAAAAAGGAAAAAAGAAAACAAAGCAAAGGAAGTCTGCTGTCGCAAAGTGCACAAAGCTGCTTGCTGGTCAATTTTGAATGTCACAAGTTTTATTCGAAGTAACAAAAGTTTAATTAAAGTCTAACAGGTGTAGTAATCCAGCACTCCCCCTCTTCTGGTTATAAGGCCTGTAAATAAGTTTTGATATATGAGGTCAACTTTATACAATATGTTCATTAAAGGGAAGTAACCTTCAATCGATGAAAACAGCTGTATGTCACCCTTAAAATAATTGTTCATATGAGTGTAACAAGAATCCACAATGACCAGCCTATAAATGATGTCTATTTTTGTCAGGTGGATGAGTCGAAACAATAAAAGCACTCGGCCGTTTCACCTGTTTTTCGGTGTTTAAAACCCCTGATGAAACCCCCGCACTTGTTTTAGTGTCGCAGTTAATTTTACGAGTTTCAAGTAGTTGATTTTGTAAATGTTATTAATTTATGTTTAAGCTTTATTTCACTTATTTGTATATGTCTAGTTATTTATTTATTTATTCATCTATTTATTTGTAATTTATTACCGACTACTGTACCTATCATCTCCGCCCGCCTCGATTGACCGACTAGCACCTGCTATTCGCGGGCGGAAATAGACTTAATGTAAATGTAGATTGTTAATAATAATTAAGTGTGCGTGTAAGTGTGTGTGACGATATTTTACTTGAAAGTGGCCCATTTTCATTCATATACATCGAGTGCTCTTAAGTATCAAAACGTATATCATGAAAAGAGTGAATGAATCCCTGACTAACTACTGACAGTGTAGATAACGCGCAAATACAGTTGTAGCAGCGCTACAGGTTTTGATGTACTTCAGACCCAATATCATGGTTGCTCGGATCAAACGTTTGAAATGTTTGCATTTTTGTCTTTTTATCATCTTTTTGACGTTGAGTTTCATCACGCTTGTCTTGATTAACATTCGAAGTTCAAATGGTACAGCTTTATCAGATCAAGACTGGTCTCCTTGGAATCAGATAGCTACCGTGATAAAAACGGGTGATTTTATTGCTGCTACACGAGTAAATACTGAGCAAGCTTCAACGGAAGTTACCGCTTGCGTTGTAGACCCTGCTTTGATTGAGTGCGATGGTAATGGATTCTCTGCATTACTTTTGTATACCCTGGATCATATCTTCACATGCCAAGCCTTAGGAAGCGACACGCCTATCGTATATTGGCGGAATTGCCATTCAGGATGCTCAAAAGACCCAAGTGTGAATTCTTGGAAATGGTACTTTGAGCCAATAAATCAAGGTTTTGAATTTAAAGCGAAAAAAGTAATATGCCCGCTTGGTGGGTACTTTGAGTTACCTGTACTACGACCAGACATATGGCCAGTTTTAGACAGTAGCTTTAGAGACCGCTCAAATGTTGTTGGTTATCAAAACAGCACTATCATAACTCCAAAGGAAAGGAGAAGAGTAAACCGGTGGTTAAATCGGTTTGTTAGACCCAATGCTAGAATCAAGCAAAAGGTCAACAGTTTCTTCAGTAGGTATCTAGCTGGAAACACTCTCTTAGGAGTGCAAGTACGAGCTACCGACCACTGGCTGGAGAGACGCGAGGGAAAATTACCTACAATATCAGACTGGATAAATAAAGCAGCTTCAATTTTCGAAAAACTTTCAGAGCCCCGGAAAATATACATTGCTAGTGACAATACAGAGGTCATCGATCATTTTGTAAGGTTTTTTGGACAAAAGAAGGTAAGATGACTGTAAGATAAATATTTCTGATCATTCGTTCTTCACATGTAAGAAACACTCGTTTAAGTGACTACTGTGAACCTCCAAAAATATTTCAAGACTTTGAATATATCCCAGGAAACGGAAAAAGTGATCTATTTACCTTTTAAAATTTAACTTAACAATAGAAGACAACTGTTTTAACGATGTTCAAAAATGAGCAGCTGCAGTAGTACTAACTGCAGTACTACTAGCTGCGTTTCCAGTTCTTCTCATTAGTGATGGGCAGTTTTATTTTATCAATTGTAAATGAGTGATCTTCATGGATACAGGCAGTAAAATTCAAGGTGTTAAAATGATGGGAAAAAAAGACAAGTGAAAGCAGTGGACATATATATTTTCCTTAGCTTTCACCGCTCGTAAATTTTTTTCTGTCGATCTTTGAATTTCCCTATACTCCCTATTTCTAATAGATCAGACTCATCTAACCTATTAAACCTTTCGAGTTAAAACTTACTCATTTTTAAATAACACGGTATAGTGCGGTACCATTGCGCCTCTTTCTCGGGTTAGCTTTTTCTTTGTTTTATCCAAAAGCTATAATAATAAAACAGAAGCCAGTAGGTTTGAGGTTCTTTAACACACTGTCCATCAATTACATTAATAGCCACAATAATATTTCCAGACGTCTTTCATGGTAACCATGGCAAAAAAAAAAATCATTCTCTTTTGCTGTAAAAAGGTTTTATTCATCGAGGCTACAAGAGCCAAAAGTTACCATGGTGAACCTCCACACGTCCTCCAAGTCCAGCGCAACCCAGATCAATTTCACAAGGCTCTCGGGACGCAGGTGCTTATGGATATTTTACTCTTGGCAAAATGTGATCATTTCTTACACATTGAATCCAGTGTAGCAGCCCTGGCAAGTTACTTTAACCCTGTCATGAAAAGTCACTTTCTGGATGATACACCCGAAAAGGCAGGGCCTTATCAGGTCTGTGACGTATGTTTATTACAGGGTTCGTACGGAGTTTTGAACTCTTGCCCAGCAATTTTTCGGACCTGAAAAGTCTGGAAAAGGGAGATTAAGTTTGGACAAATGGTAAAAAGTATTGAGTTTTTTCAAAGCTACAACAAGTGCTTTCGAGGTGATATGTTTTCGTTTTGGTCAAATCTTATTCAATCTCGCCCGTTTGTTTGCAGCGCATCATGAAAAGAGCTTTGTTTCTGCGTTTTTTATGGTCTCCATTGATCACCTATTTGATAACCTTGGGTCTGGAAAAAGAAATTATTGTTTAGATAAAGGCTGGAAAAAGTCTTGAATTTTGGATCCTAAAATCTGTACGAACCCTGTTATTACCACATCACTTTTCTTTTCGAATTTCGAATTTTCATTATCCCTTTGCGTATCTGCAGTGCAAATAGTGGTCGAATTTATAGCCTGGAGAGTAACAAAAATTGAATTTCGGTGAAAATTTCTCGCAGTTTCGGACTTATGGTAGTGCTGAATTGATTCTTCTATTCAATTGTTTTTTTCCGAGCGGAAGTATAATGCTGTTAACCGTCAGAATAGGTTAAGGCGACTCTCCTTTGTTTCCTTTATTGTTTCAACGTTTGTTTTTGAACAGGATATATACGTATACTGTAAGGTACTATTAGACAACACAGCTATCAACAACATTAACAATGATGATTTGTCCCAGTTTTTGAACTATTATCATGCATAATAAATCAACATGAATGGTGCGATGGTCTTCTGTTAAATTTCCGTATGCACTGCGCAGTCTCACACACGTACTTTTAGGTTGTGCCTTAAAGGTTGTGCCTATATATTGTCTAGTGCTTTTGCAAACGTAATCTAAATAAATGCTTTGATTGTTCTTCAGCCTCAAGACTCACACTTAAAGCCACAAATGGAAAGAGAAAATCCAGATGCCGAAGAGTTTGAAGAAAACCCAGAAGTTGGAAAGGGCATGAAAATATGTTTTGACAAGAACAGCCCGTTTAGTGCTTGTCCAAACATTGCGAAGGGAATTTTTATTAATAAAGCTATGGCCAATTATTTCGTTTCTAATGCTTAGGGTTTAAAAATATGATTGCAAAGAAATCAAAAACATTATAACAGTGTCCGACGTTCTTTTAACTATGTCATTTATCTCAATTTCAAGTTTTCGATTTGTTTAGTTCCTGGCTTGTAATTTGACTATAACACAGGTTGTAATCGGTGACGACACAGCTCTAAACTCGTTTTCTAACAACGTATATGGTTAAAAAAAACGTTCACCTTTTTTGTGCGAAAAAGGAAGGCGGTCAACATTTATTGCAGCTGAGGCGATAATCCAAGGACACTTGGACCAGTCCAGCTCTAAAGAGAATTTTACTATTGATCACGACTATTCGGCCAGAATGGTATGCCCTGCAGTGGTGTATTTTCACGTAAAATCTCTATAACAGACTGATACTTTATTTTCAAAATGACCGGTGAGAGCAACCAGTTCTGACTTTTGGTAAGCGCCCTGAAACTACTGAAAGTGGCCGAGGACAGACTCTCAACCACCTGAAGTACAATCCTAAAAAAAGTCCTAGATACATTCACCATGTTGAAAATTATATAGTACGTTTATTTTTTATAGAAATTTATGTTCTTACTACGTGTTTGTAGCTCCTTGGAAAATAAAAGTAGATTTAGCACTTCTCCTTATGGTCTTCATCTCAGTCTCATAAGTCTCATGTAAAATAAAACGATTCTTACAAAAAGAAAATGTACTACATTATGAAATAACAATTATCACATGATCGTATGACTTAAAAGACAGGATTGCCTTGGTGCCTTCTCCACAGGCTTTTTCATAAGTCTGAGCTGGAGATACGGCCTTAACAAGCGGGGTGCTGGAGACGAGCGGGAAGAAGCTCGAGTGGGGGATGATGGGAACGAGTGCAGAGGGGGCGAGGGAAAATTGCCTTATCGTAATATTCCACTTAGTGGTTCGAAAGAGAATGTCAGGCTACAATGTCGGGATTAAAAGTCATGTGATCTCAACGACAGGTTTATGAATCAAATTGATTTTATAGTGTCACCATCTGTTAGGTAGAGAGATCTGGGTTTTGCTTACGCTTATGGTAAACGGCAAAGATAATTTGTACCACGTGACCAAGTTATCCAATCAATCGTCCTTTACTGTTCTTTATACTTGTTCAAAACACGAGGTATTATTTTAGGTTTAATCCATGAGAATAATTTTGCACAGTAATTTGAGAAATTTTCAACTTCAATTTGACGTTTGCAGTAAGTCGTAAAAGAGTTTATAAGTCTCTATTTTGATTTTCTCAAGCTCTCAATTCCGATGAAGGAGCATTTGCCTACAATTGAGAGAATTCTCGTAATACTGTTCTTTTGTAGACGTTATGTTTATACTCAAAATTATCAATGGCTTCTCAACAGGTCTTTTAGACGTTGCAAGGAGAACATATACCGAGATTGTTGATGACATTACTGGTGAGTCTCGGTATTAAGTCAGTAACGTCGTTTTTTTCGCAGAGAACGGTAGAGCAATTCCCCCAAATATTAAGGCAGGTGCAGAGGCATTTCTTTCGCTCATTAAACCGTTTTGTTATATATTGTCCACGCTGGCGTCGTCGCACGGTCGCATCTAAAAACAAGTAGGGTGTATGAACAAAACAGCAGCACTGCAAGTGCATCACCCTTTTTTTTTGTTTTGTTTTTTGTTTTTGTTTTTTTCTTTTTTTGGGGGGGGGGGGGGGGGAGTGGTCCGGAGGGAATATACGAATCCAAATTTTCCAGCCAAACCTTTTCGAATCCCACCTCCGTTGTCCAAATCCTATTCTCACCATCTTAATTCATTACGAATCCCTTTGTTGAACATATAAGATCTTTTCTCAGAGATGGCTCACAGTGCAACAGTTTTCTACCTTTTCATAGGACTTTTAATTTGCTTTTTTGGCTGATGCTGCAGTGATGGTATCAAAGAAATGCCAAATCATTTGTTTAACGAGTTCTGGTTATTTTTGGCATAAAACAATAAGAGGTTTTTATAGCAACATTATTGACCTCTAAAAAACGTTCTTGATCAGCTTTGCGTGCTTGTGAATCAAAACGCGTTTTGTGACACCCATTTGTTGTTGTTGTTGTTGTCTGGCGAACTGTGAAAACTGTACCTAAATACTAGAAACAGAACTAAGTTTTAAAAACTTGGGAACCAGCTTTAGGGCCCTCTTGATTGGACGAAAATTTAAGGTGCCTCTGAACCTACTATCAAACTTTTCCAAAAGGTGAATCTAGACTCCATGCTGATCAAAGTTTACAAATATGAAATGGAGACTATCGAAGTCGTTTTGTGTAGTAACTAGTTACACATGCATAACTTGTTCACCAGTGGCTGGACATTTTTTTGTTACTATTATTATGGTATCTAGCTCTGTGAATAGATAACTTTCGATGTGTTAAAATTCATACTTGGCTGCGAGGCTTGGGGAAACAAAACAAAAGAAATCATCTTGAGGCTCAATAATGAATAGTCCATTTCTTTTTGCTTTATTCCCTCAATCCTCGGAGCTAAGTATGAATTTTAATATATCGGAATTGGTCTATTGACAACTTCTTTTGCTAATCAATGTTGCAGAAATGATAAAGCAGCTGGGAGAGAAACACAATCTCCCGCTTAAAACTGGCTTCAATGCTACCAGAGGATTTTTCATTCAACTGACAGTAAATCGTGATCAAGATGTTGACCTCAGCTCGCTGCCGAGTGAATTTTTAAAGGTGGTTAAAGTGCGAGGTGTGGTCAGCTTTACCACAGTTGATCTGGTGAGTTAGGCTTTTACACAAAAAAATTAATTAATTTCAACTTTAATTGTGGTTACGCCTTTTTCGTTTTGCGCTAACCCACAGAAGTCATGGAATGGGAATTTATTTTAAGTGGGTTGGTTGAAATTTCTAAGGACACCACACTGGAGTGCATTCTCCAGAATTGGCCTTTAGGTTATGAGAGAGTAAACTGATTATCGGAGAAATACTTTTAAACAGTACTGTCTGGTATTGTAGTTTTGCAATGACAGCTTTTGTTATTTACTAATCAACTCGCTCTATTTTCTTTGTCACATCCAATCTTTCATGGATACAGATCAAGCTTAATGGTAAGGTTACAATAAACCTCTTTCGTAATGTCGGCCTATTAATATATTCTTTTATATATGTGATAATTAGCCTTTTTGACCTCGTTTGAAAATAAGAATTCTTTTGTGTTTTGTGGTCAGAAAGGCTTATTATCATACATATAGAAGAATATATTACTAGGCCGCCATTATGAGAGAGGTCTATTTTTCTTCATTTATTATGACTTTTCTCTCAAAGTTGCAGGTCTTAAGTTCTGTTTCGTATTTTGTTTTTCAGATAGAATAAAAGAATCTTTGAACGAAATATACCTCATGACCAACGTGTAAGCAATTCAGTGCTAATTCACAGACTTTGTGAGAATCAAAGAGCACAATAATTCTAGAGTGATGACAAAATTGTTTTTATTTCTAACATAACACAGGGTTGTATCTGAACTTCTGTGTGAGATCCGTGATCATATGGGATGTCTGTACAAACTCGCTGAACTTGTCAGTGTCTTGGACATGCTAGTTTCGTTTGCCCACCTATGCACAATTTCTGACTATGGTGAGTTTTCTCTGTTTCCTTTCCTTCTTTCCCCTCTTTTGACTATCAATAAAATGACTTACTTACTGGAATGTGGCAACCTTTGGTAAATGCATGATGTTACTTTTTAGAGCGGTTTTCATTTGAGTGTCGAAAAGTAATTGGTTTTGCACTTTCTACACGATGCGATTGGCTTAAAAGATTCGCGCCACCTTTTCATCCAATCAGAAGTAAAACCAAAGCCAATTGTGACGCGCTCGCATGCATTTTCCCGCGCTTTGCGTCAGCCACATGTAATTACTTCGAGTTTTGATTGGTTCAATGTATTGTCTGTGTCCTATGTGATTGGCCAGAGTAATTACTTTGGTTTTGGTTTTACGACACTCAAACGAAAGCCACTCTATTAAGTTATGATTTAAGGTATTTGATAGGTTGTCTCTAAAGTTTGTCCAAGATTTCGTTGTTGTTTCTTTGAGTGGGTCAAGGTTAGTCAGGAATTCACCCCTATTCAGGGGTGTTTTCCTGTTTTGGTCTTTTATTGCTAGTCGTACTTGAATTTATTTCATGATAAGCTTGGAAATATACCTTCTGTATTTCGGTAGTTACTCAGTCTAATCTTGCCGCCAGATGTGTGACCTACATAGGTGGTCCTACTTGAGATTAAAGCTGGCCATGGGTTTTGGTCGCGTGGAGGTTCCTGTTTGGGTTTGATAACCAGCGTTTTTCCATAACCTCTTGATAACCACGTTTCATTACTGTGTGTTCTGTTGTCGATCGTAGTCGTGTAGCTGCACTGCCAAATTATTATCGACACAGAGTTTACTTAGTCACCTAACCCAAACATGTCCACACGGTTTTGCTATCTTTAAATTTCCTCACGAGTTTCATAGCAGAAAAGCCGTGAAGCAAGCGGAGAGTGCTTTTTTGGTCACTACACGAAGCGGGCTGTGAGCAAGCATAAGTAACACCTGAAGTTTTAAAAAACAATAGCTCTAGTAGCTACAGTCAAGATAGAAGTCAAACTGTGAACAGTCTTGGTACCTCTTCGCTTAGCGAGCGAGTGCTTTCACTACGGTTGTACTAACGTTAACAGTGGCTCTTAAATATATCTTGGTAGTGTTCATTTGGTGATTGTACATGTTTTTCAAGCCGGTTTAAGCTTCTTGAAAACAATATTACAATCTTGCATGACTGATGTCCGTTTCATCAGACAACTCAGTGTACCTTTTGGGACAAAATGAAATGTTTTTGCCGGTCGGTGTTCCCATTTTGCAGTGCGACCAGAATTCACAGACACCTTGGCAATTAAGGACGGACGTCATCCAATTCTGGACAAAATTCTTCCAGAACCACCAGTGGCAAACAACACGGTTTGTATATACTACTCTTAGTCTTAAAGTAGAGCGATTATGGTTTGCCTTAAAAATAGTTTTCATACGGCATGAGTTGATTTGATTGGTAATGATGAGCACTTAAGCCATTTTTTTTCATTTCCTCTCACGGTTGCAATAGGCGGCTTGTTTCCTTCGAAGAAGATCTAAATTTATATAAACGGGATAACAAATAGTCATAGTCAAAGAAACCGACCTTCCCTAACAACCTTACTGACTTTCACCTGTTTACGTAACTTTCAGTATGCTACTGATGGATCAAATTTCTTGCTGATAACAGGCCCTAATATGGTAAGCGTTTGGACCTGCCTGAGTTTTTTTAATGTGACTTCTATTAATAACAGAGGAACTTACAAATGAAAATGTAGAAAACGTGTTAAATTTGCTTAAAAACAGTCCCCTGAATGTGAAGGAGGGGGCAACAATCCTTTGGGCATTAAATGAAAAACTGTAGTAGTTTTACTCAAGTACTTTATTTCCAAATGACATTCTGAGATAAGAATTACCCTAAGTTCTGTTTGATATCAATATACTATATTGTTGAGGAACTATGTTTAAGTGAGATCTATGGTGGACCTAAATAGATAAATTCACATTTTTCCACTTCTTGCCGGAAAATACTGAACTAACTAATGGTAAATACAAAAGCCTAAGTACCATCAGTCTGCGAAAATGGAACTCTTACCCTAAAGTACTTAAAACACTGAAACTAAGACGTAATGTAAACTTAAATTAAAAGGAATGCTGTGACCAAAAACGTACCAAAAACTCAACTGCTCTGTTGATCCTTATATAAGGTTAGGGTGTTCACGTCCCGGGGGGGATACTGCCATATATGGGCTATATAAGCATGTGCCGCTGTGAAGGGTATGGTTTTCAAGCATTTTACTCTAGGATAGGGTATATAAATCAGAGAGTTTGGGTCTAGAATAGGGTATCATTTTTCAGGAAACTGAAACAGCTACTCTAGGATGGAGGGGGGATTTGGGGAGTTTACTCTAGTATAGGGTAGCAAAATTCAGCTGAACTAGCTCTGGTATACGTTAAAAGTTCCAGGGTCCCAGCGACATCCCCACCCCAAAATTACTAAAGTACCCCCCCCCCCCCGGGGTTCACTTACGGATCTAATATCACATTGAACATCCAGTACCTCAAATTTGGGACAAAAAATTGACATTGGATTTGTATTACATTTTTCATTGAATTCGGCTCCATTATGCACACATGAGTCAGTTAAACGCTCTCTTTACTACAGAGTGGCAAATCAACGTACTTGAAACAGATAGCCTTACTTCAGATAATGGCACAGATTGGATGCTACGTACCGGCCGAGTATGCCTCTTTCAGAGCTGCTGATCAGATATTCTCCAGGATAGGAAGCGATGATGACATTGAAACCAATTCATCTACTTTTATGCTCGAAGTGAGTTTTTTGTGTGTGTGAAATTTTCAGAGTTTTTTTTTTTTTAATTTTTTTCCCGGCAGAAGATAACCGACTCAAATGCTCTTTTTTTCTGTTTTATCTACCTTTTTTAATAACTAAAATAATGCGCTGTGTGTATTTGTTTCATTTTAGATGAAGGAAGCCAACTACATTATCCAGGTGCGCTAAAACAGTTTTACTGTGGTTCCGCTGAGTTATTCGGTGACATTTTGTAGAATCCTCAGTTTGAATTTAAGTAAGAGCTTTATTTTGGGTATCTTTTCATTTCATAGAATGCAAGTGACAAATCCCTTATTATCATCGACGAACTAGGGCGAGGTATGTATATTACACAACGCTGTTTTCTCCTTGTTTCTTGTTTTTTATTCATTGTTTTCTTCAACACTTGAGTTTCCCACCGAAACACGAGCAACTGTATATCTGTGTATAATTTCAAGAGTGACTTTGGTGCACAAGGCAAGACTTAGCAGAGGCAGATCCAGAAAATTCAGTGGAGTGGCGGAGGGTGCGTAGGACACTTACCAGCCATAAAGATACTATTTATTTCAGGGAGAAATCTGTTTAAAAATTATGAAGAATTTCACAGAAAAGGAGGGGGTGCGGTTCCCTCGGCCTAACCCTAAATTCACCCATGCCCAGTATTGACCTTCCTTCTTTCAGGAACAAGCAGCGAGGAAGGGGTTGGAATCTGTTTTTCCGTATGTGAGAATCTGATAAAAAAGAAGGTAACTGTTAAAAGTTTGTGCCTCCTTTTAAGACTCTTGCGAAAGACCATTTTATGATTAATTACTGTTGATAGTGTTATTATCGTTAGTTTATGTAGCTACCCCCTTTATATATACTCTCCTTCAATACTGTCGAAAGGCGACGAACTGACGTAAAAGAACTACTTCAGATGGTACCTCATTTTCAGTTTCAATAGTCGATTTAATTATTGGGAAACAGCAGGTCTTTAGAGCAAATCTGGCGTTGGCATGTAGATATCTGAAAAGGCTTTCTCTTGTTTTGGCTGTTTTTTTTTTTCGCAGGCATTTACATTCTTTGCAACTCACTTCCTCGAGTTAACTACAATGGACAGCATCTACCCAAACGTGGAAAAGTAAGCTAAATCATTCATGATCATGTTTTTTTAGTAAAATGAATAAAATAATCAGTTCATTTAGTGTAACAATTTGACGCAATATACATATGTGTAACAAAAAGATCTTTTTTATTTTGCAGTTTACATTTGAAAATTCAGGTAATTCATTTTTTTTAGTTGTAACACACTTAAAACTCAGTTTATAGTCAGCCAACTAAATGTTGCACATGTTGCACCACGAAAAACAAAACTACAACCGAGCCCGTTATACCACCTAGAAGCCTTTTATATTGTTTCCTCCTGCTCTTTTTTGCTGGTTTGGTATTCAATCCGTGCAGATGCGGCTTTTTAAAAAAGCTTTCAAAACTGAAACGCTATCACAAACCTTAAACCTGTTAAGAACAAAATATACTACAACCTCTACGAACTTACAGGCCTGCGTGTACCAAAAGCGTTTTCACGATTTGCTTTATAGACTATGGGTGCATCCTACAGTAAACCTATTGAACATGGCCTATCCGACAAGAAAGCTATATTTAAACAAATGTTAAAAGTAAGAATTCATTTTATCATGTAGAAAAACTTCAGCGAAGAAGCCGCATGTGAGAAGATTACTTATACTCATGTTTTATCAAAGGGAAGAACAGAAGAGAAACATTATGGCAAGTCTTTTCCCTTTTTTCCTAAATCATTTACTTTTTATTCGATGTCGGTACCACCAGAGCATGCTGGTGGTTTTAATGTTATTGATTAAGTATCAGGGATTTCAATGCAACTTACATTACTAGAAGAAAGCTTAAAGACAGAAGTCATACGGCGAAAAATGACAATGAAAGAACATTTGATATGGGCGAATAGTGCGCAGAACGTAGCAATCAGCTTTGCGGTGGTCCCTGTGTTGGCAAGCATGAAGAAGTATCGTCGAAAAAGTAACTGGGTTTTTTACCCAATGTAAGGGAATCCGGATTCCGCAGTCCGGGAAATTTTTGCTTGTGAAATCCGGAATCCGGGAAGTGTTTGCTTGTGGCCAATCTGGGATCCTGTGTTTTGGAATCCGGAATACAGCTCAAGGAATATGGATCGCATTACAGATTGTTTTCCGAAATCGGAGGTGTTATTACATATAACTATTTACAACTATAGCCCTTTAAAAGTGTAAAAAAGAATGCGATATGGCCTAAAATATTCTGGTTTAAAGTTTTTGTCCACTTAAAACTTAAAATTACTCAATTTCGTTATGGATTTTGTCTTAAAAAGCTGTGAAGATAGATGGCCCGTACAGATTAGCTAGACGTTTAATCTCCTATGCCGTGCAAACACAAAAACGTCACTCCCAAGGTCTCTCTTGCTCTCGAACACCTCGAACAGGCAGCAATGGCTGGCGAAACGTTTCATTCTACCCTAGCTTAATTGAAGCATATGTCGCGCTCACCCTTGTTCTAACTTCTACGTCTCATAAGCGACCAGACCAGACCAGGGAAAAGAAAGAGCATTGGTTTTGTAAAGTGGTTTTCACTTACTTGCTTTGGAAGGTTTAATTTTTTTTCTTTCCTTTTATCTCTTAAAAGGTCTGCAACTTGCTGAAATCTCAACGCTTCCATTGTCTATAGTGAACGAAGCTCGGGAAATTTCAACAGAATTGATTAGGCAAAAAGAGGTATGCGAAGCCTGCGATTTTCACTGCACAAGTGATGATGGTTGGCCACTTTAAATCTAACAATGATGAGGCCCAAATTACCAAAGTTGGCCTAAATAATTTCGAATTCCGTAGGAACTGAAGATGTAGGAAATATAGTGAAAACGCGAAATTCCCATCGACGTAAACGTAAGCACTGAGTTGGAGAAAAGGGGTTATATTTTTTTTACAACATATTTATTCTTCTAATCGACCGTATGCTGATGTTTGAGAACGGGCTCGAATGTATTCGACCCACCCGAGACATTGTGACTAGGAAAATAATTCAGTTTCACATTGAAAAATACTGTTCATTTGGTTTGAATTACGTCCACATTTTGTACAACATAACCAAGTTTTATATATATCATCTACTTTTAGTAATTTTACGCCAGTTTCACACATAAGCATTATTTTTGCGCAGTGTTCTTCTTGTCATTTCCTGTTTGGAGAAATTTTCAACTTGGGTCTGACGTTTGTCGTTTGCCGTATTAAACGTGATAAATTTCCAGAATTGATCTGACTTGCCCTTTTGGTCTTTCTTTTTTTAGAGAAGTCAACTTTTGTCAACGGAGAGTCGCCAACAAAGAGCTGTTTTCCGACTGGCATCAAAGCTCATTCAAGCAGCACGAAACTCGTGTCTTGATAGTGCTGGACTACGCGCTTATCTCGTGGGGCTAAAAAACCAGTTCGAGCGAGAATCTATCCCGGAAGCGGTTGAAGAATAAGACTTCAAAGGGCATCTGAAGGAATATTCAAATAAGTTGAGTTAAGTGTTGTTTATCTTTCAAAACACGCAGTTTTTAATTAAAGATTGTAAATTATTTTGTCATCAAATCCAGATAACGTCTTTCCTGCCTTGAAAAATGTTACTTCATGTGCTTGTGCATGTAGACTCTAGACTGACATTTTACCTTGAATGTGAGAGCGTAAGACGTAATTTTTGTACTTATTTGCGAGTTAAATATGTACAAATAAATTTTCTGCTGCATTATATTAAAACGAGCCAAAGTACAGTTCTGACCTCACGCAAGCTCGTCTTATTTTTTGGTCGTCAAACCCCACTGAGCTCCTGAACGCAGCCTCTCTCTGAATTGTGCAGAGGGTTTCTTGGCTCCGTATGAGAATAGATTGTCCTTAACTGAATAAAGGTGCCTTAGAAAATTCACTTTCGCTCAAGGTAAGCAAATAATCCTCAGGTCTCTTTGTTCGCTGTATATACTTCGTCACCCAGGGTGTAGGGGAAACGTTTAGTGACAACATGGAACTACACTTGTTCCGCTTAAATTAGAAATTGCATGCAATACATTCTTCGCCAAAAAGAACGTCTGGACCCCACCTTGGAAAGACCCCTGTGGTTCGATTAAGCGGCCACTTCCGGTAAACAGGGCCACTCAAAATCTAGCATTTGGGTGGTCGCTTACGAGACGTTCGATCAGTATTCAGTTTCCAGTTGCATTAGCTATTGGGGCTCATGATGACTACCTATAAATTAAGATGAAAGAATCTGAATTTAAAGTTTTACAACTCCACAGAAACATAAAACGGGGACAACAACTAACCCCTTTTGCGGCACTGTTGGGTTCAATGGGGCTCGGTGCTTCTCGTAACCTCCGTGACAGCCCTCTAACTAACACAAATCGCTTAGTAAGCAATTGACCGTCAAAGCCGTCATCATTTGACCGAAATTTAAATCTTATCAGCCTGTGTCTTCCGGTGTTTAGTCTTGATAAGGCGCAAAATATAAACGACGAGCAGAATTATTGCAGGAGTTGACATGTTTCAGCTTATTTGGTAAACCTGATTCATAGGTGTCAAAGTCCTTCAGTCCCTACAGCAGATCAGAGATTAAACAAGAGTTTTGTTACTGCTTCCTCTTGGTCCACCACTATAATTCAATGTAAAGGTGTCACCGAGTTTAGAGGCTATATTTAAGTCCATGTAATGTGTACAGATCCAAAGGTAGCCATTAAATAATTGCGTTTAAGTTACTAACTCTGGACAGTTCAATCGTTAAGTTAGTGGCGTACCTTAGTTAAAAATGGAAATTGCACGACAGGAAAGCGACGAATATAATACAAGCTTCAGTATTCTATTTTTCTTCCTTCATTTCACAGAATCAAAAACTTGACGGTTCGCGGATCGGTGCATCCTATTGAATTCTCGGAAAAAGACTCGCCCAAATTCGGACTTGGGGCAGCGATGCATGCACTGAACACTTTTAACCCAAGGTCTCTATGCTGCACATGTTGACCTACATGTTCGTCATGTTCTAAACAGATGCAGAGATGATCTTCTGCATATGGATGCCGAGACATGAAAGGCCTGACAAGGCTTGAAGCAACAGGTGGCGATAAACGAACAATTCCCGGTCAATACTGCGTGGATTCCGAAATCTTGTTACTACCGGTTGGGGAGTCCGATTGCATAACTTTTGAAAGAAAACGTAACAAATTTTGAGATAGCTTTTTGCTAATTTATCGCATTCAACGTTATTCACTGCCAGACCCTTATGAGTTAGTATTGACGACCGCCCCAGTCAAATGGTTAGCTGGATGAGTGTAAGATCGGTTATAGATTTACGATAGGCGTCGTGTTTTCTGGGAAATACGTACAAAAAAGGCAAAACGTTGACTTAATTTCCATTTCTATGGTTAACAAATCGCAGTAAACTGAAACCAACGTATTAGTACATTTAGCTCTGCGATGGTCTGATATTTCCTTTTCCAAACATTGAGTGTTAAGTTCCGTTCCTGAGTCAAAAAGGAAACATCGAAGTGCGTTATTTTTATCTCTCCTTAAACCAGACCACCCTCTTCGTGTGGTTATATATCCATTAACAGCCGGGAACTCGAAAAAAAGCAAACATGATTCAATAAATATTTATTCAGTTTAAACCTTTATTGAACTATTTACATTAAAATCTCCTTTAGTTACCTCCTTAATCCGCCGCGATAGTAAACTGTCTGTGTATTTTGTGACTTCTGTAGCTTATTTCTGCGATTAATGCTCCATTTCCGAGTAACAATTTGCTCCATGAAAAGAGGGTGGTCTGCCTATGATCTCTGCCATGGCTACTCATTTCACCTTTTTTGTCTATTTTGTTTTTAATTATCAGACTTTGTATACATCATAGGTTTATATACAGAGTGCCGTTGATATTTCCCATGAGCCATAGGAAAATCAACCGAGAGACATATATCGCGATATTAAGCTGCTGGATTGTTCTTGATAAATATGGCAAAAGGGAATAAAAATACACTGAGGGCGAAAAATAGTAAGGCAGACAGAGTTCACTGGTCACGAACAATGTTCGCAGATAAAAGATGTGAAAGAGTTTGCTTAATTAAGCTGGCATTTTTTATGAAGTCTTTTCAAACTGGCAAAAGCAAGGTGGCTTAAGGGCCAAAGTCTGTACACTACAAAGTCCAAAAAGTGTGTTATCGAGTTTGTAAATGATTCGAGGAAGCTTTATTTGTCTTACTAAGAACAGTATTTTGATTAGATTTGAATATTAGCAAATAATAAAATCACTTTTCCACCTTCGCCTCGTTCAACGAAATACTCGATTTAATCCCTTTTTAAACATTGTCGAGTAATCGTAATTGATATGAGTGTTTAATAAGCTATGCTTAATCTAGACATTGTGTAGCTCATAACAGGGGCACCCAACGAGCATATAGTTCAAAACCACTTAAACATAGCATTGTTAAACGTGTTTTAGTATTTAAACGGTGGATATGGGCATATTTTTATCCCCTATAAATTTTTCATCTGTTCGGATTTCCTAGCTGAAAGTCTAGTGATCCGAAAATTATAGGGATCAAAACTTACCTGTTCGAAAATTTCAGCCAGAAAAAAGGCTCCCGAAAATTCTAGGTGACCTTTTTAGGGCAAAAATCCGTTGAAAATGGACAATTTTACCATTTTTTAGATGTTCGAAAATCCTAGGAGAGGCAGGCAAGCAAGAAATTCTACAACAAATGTTCCGAAAATTCTAGATCTCAAATCGTCTTCCGAACAGATATTTTTCCGAAAATTGTCGTTGGGTGCCCCTGTCATAAGTCAATTACACCAGCAGACATTCTGAGAGTTATCCTAATTATTTATTCTATCTTCTAAAGTGAAACCTTTTTTTGGAAAAGGGGCAAATTTAACATGCAAAGTACCAAGTGCTTTTGTATTGCGGTGCATGCATCAATAATAGACACATCAAACCACAAATTCCGTTCTCGGCAAGATTCCTGATTTTTAAATTGATGGGGCAAAACCAGTCTTGTCGTTTGGTGGTTGCTCATTTCATATTGCGTTCGAGTCAGCAAGTAAATTAAACTTGCTTCCACTGCAAGTTCTTATAGCCTATAGACAAGTCTTTTGTCGGTGACTCTGGTAAAAACGAGTCAATACACTAGGGAATGCGATCTCTTTTTGAGCTCTCTCAAGCATGGTTGAGCTTGAGGTGGAGCTTACTTCAGAGCTCTTGACGTGCTTTGAAAAATGTTAAGGCAATACGGATTATCATAACAATGACATTCTTTTGTGTGAATTCATTTGCATCATAAGCGTATAGCCGTGGCATTTTTATTGCATTTGTTTATTGTTCATGAAGTTAAAACAAAAAATTCCAGCGGGAAAATGCAAAGGCTATAAGCGTATCCAGTCGGTTATTGGAAGAGGCCTGTAGCTGAATGAATGATCGTGATCAAAGTCTATAACCGCGACGTATTTACTCACGTGTTTAAATGTTTCACTTGACAAGTCAACTTGACAGATCACGTGAAAATCGCCCCTTTTGTAGTTAAGAGCATTGTTATAAAAGCACCGTGAGGTGAAAGGTAGGTTTTAATCACATGCAGCTAGTAAATGCAGTGAACTGCGGCAAGTAAGGAACCTCGTAAAAGGATAACTACTTTGGTTCTTTCAACTCTCACTGTCGACCTGTGTTGATCATCTAGCTGAGGAAAGAACAAAAGAAACCAGTCCAGCGAAACTCGCAGAATGGCTAACCATACAGTAGATTTCCACAAGCTTGAAGCAAATGTGAAAACCATTGGAAGCAATCTTGATCAGTTGTTTCTAATACTCATGGGATGCCTTATATTTTGTAAGTATTTCGTCTAAGGTTTATTGCTTCTTTTTTTTTCTTATTCTCATTACTTTTCATTACTGTTCAGCTCTTATTCTCTTCCGTACTCTAGTTTGTCCGATTTCAATTCCAGCAATATTAACAACGTTTTTGGAAAACAAAAGAATATTATGTGAACCTTAAACACCTAGAACTCAATTACTATGATTCAATTCCAATAGAAATCAGTAAAATTTTCAATTTCTGCAGTTTTTACGCTTTTCAACTAAACCAATGAGCCTGAAACTAAAAGTTATCTCCCAAGGATCAAGGTCTCACGTCCGCTTTGAATACAAAAGTTCCTTTGTTATCCACAGTAGTCATTGCAAATCAATGCCTGGCAACTTCTACATTTCAACTTCATTTGGATGTCTGCGTTTTCGAAGAGAAGAACTGATTTTAGCCGTCCTGTAACCGTGTAAGATGAATTGAACTGACTTTTCCGCATGTTTTGGTGTATGGATGTGAGTCGTCGTCAAGGTTAAAACATCAAAACAATACAATACACGTCTAAAAATCATACAAAGCGAAGGCAAAGCGATACGAAACGCGGGAAGATAATTCCTTTTGCTGTGTTAGAAATGGAAGACACTATTATTAGTTTATAATAATTATGAACATTATTTTGATATCATTTTTCCACCGTGATGGAGCTTTTTCTTCCTTGATATCGTTTTACAACCGTGATGGAGTGTTTTCTTCCTTGGTGTCATTTTACCCGGCATTTTACTACTGTGATGGAGCATTTTCTTCCATGATATCCTGTTAATTTACTTGTTTTTTGCCGTATTTTCAAATATGTGATTGAGATTTTTACCGGAATGTGCACTTATCCGTCGGGTGTGCAATATAACGTGAATAGAAAACTGACCTGATCGTCGTGATTATGTAATCTTCACGGAATATGGACGGCAAGCAGTTATTTTATAAAAACAGGATCATTAACGCATCCGGGGTAACCGCATACTGCTGGGATCAAGTGACGGAAATGTTCTGTATGAAACTGTGCTTGATATAAAAACAAAATGGTGGTATCTCTTTAAGGACGGAATTGAATCGAGAAAGAAGTTGCGCTCGTCTTTTTAACAAGCTTGTGTTCTTCTTTGTAACTAAAGCGCGAGTCCTTGAAACTTACATCGTATTTTTTGTACACTGAATAGCTTTTTGCGGGAAGGAAACACAAAGTAACTTCAGAATACAGGCCCATCTTCCCTCAAAGGATGAGTCATCACAATAGATGGTTTTGTTATTGTTTTCTTTTTGTAAGAAAAAAGCGTGATTGCTTTATGCGTACGTGTTGATAGGAAAAACTGTTTGAATGCAGAGGTCCACGCAACACGTAAATAAAACTGACTGGTCCCTCTTGTCGGATCTCTAATCAAAGAGATGCTGTAGCCAGACGTCACTTAAAGTGTAAAATAAAACAAAACTGAATACAGGACTGGCCGATTACAGCAACGGTTGCAACATTGTTCCAACATTGCAACGCTGTGTTACCCTAAAAATTGTCCTTGCGAATAGTCTCGTCTAACATCACCTTTATGATTGATTTGTATACGAACGAAGTGTTGCAATGCTAAATTCCTGTTTTTCCGTAATAGATTAACTGGCTTCCTTTTCCCGAAGAAAGGAGTATAGAAAGACACTATAAAACACTTCATTTTCTCGAGCAGTGCTTGCGTGGAATGTTTGCTCCCTGCATGCTAACTGTAGGTTTTCGGTTTCCAAGCGACCCTTTGACGCCGCGCCTGAGGCTTGTCGTTGTCTGCGAAAGTCTAGGCCCGAATATGCCACGACGCCTGCGCGTTCAAAAACAGAAACGGTTGTTCAAAAAGCCTATTTTTTATGCCTAATTTCGGGATATTCGCCGAGCGCAAACACTCAGAACATTCGCCTAAAGTGAAAAACATATATCACTTGAATATCAGCTTATCAATCAACTGAACCCAAAATATGACATGTTCCTTTTGCAGACTAAATGAAATTGAAACCAAGTTAATGGACCTTAGCTCGCACGAGTCTACTGTACTGTCTCTGAAAGAGCACCTCGACAACTGACTATACCATCGGAGCAGGGTCCATGATTCCGAGATATTTCAGTTACTCGTTTAATATATATATCTGTTAAAAAAATGCATTTTTTGGTATGTTTAGTTTCGAAGATAAATAAAATACCATTTGATCTTTTTTCCGATATTCAGGCTAGGAAGGCTTAGTATTTCCGGAATTACACAAATATTGTTTTCAAGAAACCTAACCAAACAAAAGGCACATATACCGTTTACGGTAAAATTGAAACGTTATATACTTTGCTGTTGAGCCTTTTTCCACCATGATTAACTCGGTATTAACGTGCTTCGTTATTTACTATATTTGAAAAGCTGGCGTTAACTGTTTTAAAAGCCCTGTCTGTAGCAACTTTTGTTCGACTGGAAACACGTAGGTCACTTGTTTTTAGACTTGATGAAACGCCGAACTGAGGTGGTTTTAAATCTATCTGATGCGCTGAAAATTCTTTCATAGGTTTTGGATTGTTTTCATCAAGAAAGCGGTTGTAAACAAACTTAAGCGCGTAGAATTCAAAGGGCAACTGTATCATAGCCGTGGGGTCCTTAAGAACTTTGGACTCTTCTTTCACTTTTTGTCGACTTTTGGGTTGGATCAACTTAAACATAACTGATTTTCATCTGTACTACAATTATCTCGTGATCTTCATATCTTCTTCTCCAGCTGCTCTCCACTGATTAGTCTTAATGAAGTTTTAACCATATTAAAGGGACAGTGTCCCGATTATGCGCACGCGCGAGCGTCATCTGTTTTTTCTTCAAAAGACAATAGAACTGTCAAATTGACTCGACAAGATTTCCTTCCGGACCGCACCGCCGACAGAGATTTGTTGTTTATATTCTCAAGTAATATTTTAGACTTTCGAAGAAGTCTTTCGTCTTATATAAAAATTTGGCTTGCGGTTCGAAGACTCATCGCGATTTTATCGCTAGCTGGGCCGCCTCGCGACCCGAAAATCTCGTTCCGCTCGCTTTAAAAACATATTTTCTAATTTGAAACTCGTGTCAGAGGTCAATCGCTCCAAGCCCAGTAATATCTGCCTGATTTCCTCGCGTTCTAGCCTCAAACGTTTCAAAGACATAAATAAAAATGCAATCTCAACGCTATGAATCATCACAAAGGTTAGTCAAAAATGATATTATGATTTCATGTCACTAGTTTTTCAAAACATGTAGCGCCTGTTTGTTTGATTTTGTCGGCCGTAGGGAGATTCATTTAAAAGTATACTAACGCGTCGTTAGTAGTAGTAGTAAACCTTTATTTAACTAGGGTAATCACTTCAGAATACTTAAAAGTATATCTGTTATCAATAGGAGCCCTAAATTAAGACTAATAAAAAAGTTCAAAATAAATAATAAGAAACTAAGTAACTATAAGTTAATAATAGAAAAACTTGGAAAACATTCTGCTTCACGAAGCTCCCCTCCACAAGATCTCCTCAGTCACATCAATGTCTCAACGGTTTCTTTCTTACAGTCTTTATTGCTGCTGTTTCATTTCTGCGTATTCCTTTCACAATTATCTGAGCTTGTATGGAAGCTAGCAGAAGAAATAAGCCTTCAATCGGCATCAAAGTGCTTCCAATCTTTTGGTCCTCCGGCCAACGGCAATAAAAGTAACGCCAAAAAATCCAGATTTTGCCCAAATCGAAACTTAACAGGAACAATATATCATTGATCTATAATCCTGAGAAGTTTTAGTGTCGTATTGAACCCGGCCAAGCGCGATGCAAACGGATTTTTCAAGATTGTCTTACTCTCCTCGCATCTTTTGATTTCGCGACATCCTGTCCAAAAATCAAAGTTTGGTGCATGCGCAGTAACGGGATACTGTTCCTTTAATCCCTTAATTAAAATCCCTATGGCGTACTTACAGACGTCATCTACTTCCGCGTGCAGAGAAAGAACAGGGGGAGGGGAGAGAGATACGCAGGTTGAGGTCACGTATTGTATTCAAATCTGGACTGGTGGGACTCTATCATGGTGTAGCCTCTTTTGGAACGTTTCGGCCGATACGTGTGCGATATGCCGCTGAAAAAGATCTCGACAGTCTAAAGAAGTCACTGGGATAGGGTATAGATATCAGCTGGTAATGTAGATATCAAAGGGCATCATCTACTTTTAAAACTGAACATGAGGAATTTGGGTATCTGGAATTAAAGCTTTTATGTCTGAAGTAGGGTGAGGGATTGTGGCGGCATCCGTCGAATCTGGAACAGAGGAAAGTTCGTCTCCAGCCTAAGTTGTAAATGTTTAGGCGGTACACTGCGCAAATTAACAACACATTCGCTGTAACCGGACTTATCCCCAGATTGGAAAGGTTTACCCGGTTGGCGTGTTTTGTGTTCTACTTCCAGTGTTGTTAAGCGTTACTGATCAATTTTGAATGACAAAGTGTACCTTAAAATAGACTACTAACACTTAATAACCAGCTTCCTCTCCATCATATTTTTTTCCCCTTTCCGATCCTTCCTTAACCTCCAAAAAAAATAACTGTGTTATCGGTATGTACCGACACGCAGGTGCTCATTTGGTTTTGTGCCCGGAGCCGATCTTGCTTCATCCAACCTATTCGGCTAGTTTAAGGCAAAAGTAACTAATTAAATTGAAAGCATATAGCCATGGGAATATATGCCTTTCTTGTATTTAGGAAATCTACAGGACAAAAAAGTCACTTTCGATTAGTCAGTATAGTGTCCCTTGAACAATATTGGTTGACCAGGGTGAATTTCATCACTCCTCCCCTAAGTGGCTTCAACAGAACCCGTAGGGTGCCCGGGGGCCATAGCAACACAATATTTATAACGAATTGTACAAAAGACAAGTAAAACCTTTTGCTTGAAATAGTCACACTCTAGTCTATAAACAAAAACATGGAACTGTTGTCCTTTTAGACTAAAATAAAATCCAAGGTTAACATATTCGTTGTGTTTACTAGAGACGATCAAAGTCTCCTTTTTTCCACGTGCACTATTTTCCGCATGACGTTTTAACACCTCCAAATCACGTGATTTAACAATAGCAATGTTTCCGGGTCTTACATAACACGCACACTCTCGTGGAGACCTTTACTTGAGGCGTGAGTGGCTGCTAGATAAGTTCTTTCAGTCGACCGCTCAGCTGAATTGTTGACCTCTCTCAAACCTTCCTGCAAAAGAGCGAGATTTATTCTAAACTGGTCTTGGTGTCTCTGTTTTGATTCGAACCAAGTAAGCAAGGACTACAAAATGGAAGGCAACATGTCGACTGAAACCCCCACGACAGTGAGCCAGATAGATACTATTGCTAGCAACCTGGACCAGTTCTTCTTAATAGTCATGGGCTGCCTAATCTTTTGTAAGTACTTTAGTGATCATATATTGTAAGTACTTTTCCTCTCAATTTTCTATTTACTATCGCACGACTTAAACTTCAGTGAAAAGTTTCTAAAATATTTTAAAAGTCTTAATTCACTTTTGACTTATTTTAGAAGTTGTCTAAATAATCATGATTCAGTATGAGACATCGAAAAATATGGTGCTAGAATCAAGCCTGATATTACATGCAAGTGCTGTGTCATTGCTCTACATTTATCACGTTAAAAGTTCCAAGTCTTTTAATCATACTACCCGGTATACTAAAGCAGTAACGCTTTCTTTTCCATGTTGATAACGCCCGGCTTTTTCACCTGTTCCGCCTCAACGATTGAAAGTGTTTAACTACAACAGATGTCAATGCGTGCATTAATCAACCCGAAATTTTTTTCTGTTTTCTTTTGTTTTTAAGTTATTTGATTTATTACCTAAGCATTCAGGGCATTTCTATTCTGCAATCAGCCAATTTTGGATGAAGTTTAGTTCACTCTAGCTAGATCAAAGTACAAGTTATGCAGTCTCTATAAAAGTTTAACAGATTTTCCACTCAGCTATGAGTCCATATTTATTTGTACGTAAATATCGACTGAAGGAGGTTCATTGTCAATTCAGTTTGATTTGCGATCGTTTATCGGTTTCGATCAATGACTACGCGTTGTTTCGTTTCCTGTCTTCCTCGGTAAACCGTATAAGTTAAGAAGTTGTTTTCCTTTTGTTAATTTTGCTTTGAATTCTTTCTTTGTAGAGTCAGTTTTCTTCCCTTCTTTTTCGTATTAATTTCATTTATTGACTCATTTATTTACCAAGCGGATAAGACCAGACAAGTGCTTGCAGCTGTTCTTTCAGTAACGTAAACACAGGCAAAAAAGCCGAAACGTGATTTTTTGCCCCCGACGCAATTCCATTTACCACAAGTGCCAACTTCTCGAACAAGTTAAACACACATTTTTAGAGACGTCCTTTGAACGCTTTTGAGTTGGATATTTCTGACATACTAAAAATAATAACAAATTTTAGAGGAAGATTTCTCCATTGGCTCTGTTTTCTTAAGGGACTGTATAAAACCAGTAAATTACTTGGCAAAGACTTGTAATACAACCAGATGCCGTTGTCAACGACCCCTCTCTCTCTCTCACGTACTCTGGATTGAGACCTTTGTCTAGACGATGTACTACATGTTCTCTTGACATTATTTAATTAAAGACAGAAGATATTTGGACTAAGAACAAATTGATTTAGACTTTCGCCTTAGCCTGTTAAGTATTGTCCAAAATCTGTCGAATCACGCATGCTTCTCATAATGCGAACCTCTATATGGGTACCTGCGGAAAGTCGATGTCGTTGCGTGTTTTCCATTAAATCGTCAATTTTTTAGGCGAAATCGACGCATATCAAGAAGTGTTTTGCGTGGTAACGCTACTAGCAGCTTAACACAACCACAGCAACGACAGAAACGAGAAAGTTAGCAAAACAAAAACTCCCTTGCTGTCATTGCACGACTTACGTTGTCAAACGTGACTGAAATGGCAATGCAATCCTCGCTTTAATCTGTAAGATCGTCGCGACTGATTTCGTCGGAAATACTAATACAGCGGCTTCAATGTGATAACGTTTTTCATCTGTTCTGGCCGCAATTGCACCTTCTCAATGTAAGAGCAGTAGCGTATGCCAATGCTTTTTCTTAACCGAGCCGAATATGACGTATAAAAAAAGATGATACCAGCTGGCCCACTTTTAGAAACATTAACTAGCTGTAGTCGATCTATGAGCCCTAGGTCAAACAAAACATGAATGTCAATGAAGAGATGAAGCTCTTAGGAAACGTTTATCCTCGTCTACCATACTGAGATAGAGATGTCTGCAACTGAGACTCGGCTGCGGTTAAGGCTTTCAAGTTTTTAAGATACTAGCGGCTGGCTTACAATCGTAAATGAAACAAAAACGAAATAAACAGAAAAATAAGCGAGTCTCGCATTTGCTCAGTTTAGTAAGAGTCAAACTCCGCAAAGGAAAGGATAAACATGGTCAAACTGTCAGGCATGCAGACAAGCAAAGTCAATGAATGTATGTGATTGTGCCCGTTTGAGATCGAGCTTTTATTTCCTGTTATGCTAGTCCAAAGACTAAAATTCTAGTCTGGCCTTAAGAACTACAACTTGTTCTGTTGTTCTGAGCGTGTAACAACGCTCCTTGCCTTGCACACCCCTTGAATTTTATTCTTTACTATCTAGGAGTCAAAGTCCATCGTCCTTTACAAAGGACATCTGGTCTGCATTTGTAAACTCGACCAGCTGTTTTTGTTTTTTCTATAATTGATGTGACTGGTCAGTTTTGATCAAGATGTAAACAAATGAAATGTCGTGTTAAATCTTGATCTATCTAAGCTTCTTCTCGGAATACCGCATTGGGGTATGGAAGAAAGAGTTCAGTTTACGTTTTGCACTTCGCGATTTAGGTCGAAGGGATGGCGTGCAAAAACTGAAGGAGATAGAAGAGAAAGACTCAGTTAACTTGTATCCGTGGCAATATAGAAAAACGCTTATTCTAGATCATAACAAAAACAAGTAGTTGGCGTTTGAAATATTTCACTGCTGCTTAAGGAAGGATTGTAACTGGCAAAACATCAAGAAAAAAAGGTAGCCTCCCGAATGCAGAGTGAGGCGTTCTTACATCACGAAACACTGAGAAAGTTTGCTTAGAATGCCGTAGAAAACATCCTTTCCTACGTAACAGAATTTGTTATTCCTAAGTTGATTTATCGCGAGAGAACTCCGATGATCCCTCACGGCATGAGGCACTGACGCTTCATCGTTTTCATGACTAACAGCGCGAGTTTTGCATTAGACGAGCCTCTCTATTTATAAGGCTGAGGACGTCGCTTTCGTAGCGCGTTTTCCATCAAAAAGTCGGTTTTTGAACGTCGCATTTTGTGTAGTAACGCTTCTGGCGCGGAGCTCGAGTAATAAGCAAAAGAATAACTCTGAGCGCGCAGAACACTTTTTGGAAGATTTCTCTCCCCTATCGCACGATTAACGTTGTCAAACGTCATCGGAATCAGTGGCAATGCGATCGACGCTTTAATTACGTTCTATTGAAGATCATCGTTTAATTTGTCAATAGCGATCCTCAAAACTTCGATTTGGCCTCGGAACGTTTGTGTTCAGGTTATCTACTAGAGCTCTCCAAAAACGACCGACAAAGCCGGTTCAAACTTGTTTAACACTGATTTTTCTCGTTTGAAACAAATTTAATCATTTCTGGCGCCACTAAACTAGACTCCTCTTAGTTATAAACTTTTACGTATATTCGTGTATCATAAAAGAAAGACAAAAATTAGGGATTTCTCGAAGCAGCCTTCTTGATCTGCCTGTAACTACTGCAGCAATTCTACAAAAGAGTTGTTTGGCATTTTTAGCTGTTCCTGTCAGTTTCCAAAATTAGAAAACACTTTGCAAAACGAAGAACTTTACCTCTGTTACATTTTTGTTAGCAGTAATACATTTCGGATGCGTGCAAAGAATATTAATAAAGAGAGAGAAGATCAAGACTATAAACTATCAATGGCAATATAGCCAAAATTAGATGGCAAAATAATGTGATGTCTACCCAGCATCCTCTTTTCTCAAGTAAATTAGTGGTTTCTCCAAGAAGCCTGGAGAAACTGCCTATTTACTGCGCAGCTAGATGTTCGGCTTAATCTGCGGAAATTGGCTATTGAGTGTGTGATTTTTAGTCGCTTCACCATCTAAGAAAGTGTGAAATGAAATCTTCAGATTCAAAAACAGCGGACAGAAATGAACGGCTAACTTTGTTCAAAACAAAGAGACTACAAATGTTACGTATTCAATACTAGTTTGCGTCAATACTAGTTTGCTAGTAGTCTGATACTAGTTTGCGTCAGCCCTAAATCGCAGGTATTTTGACGGCTCTTTTTCAGCTTTTCCATGTTCGAACTGGATCTTTTATTCACATATTCCGCAAAATGTGTTTCACGATGTCTTTCAATCGATATCTTTTTTGCCATGATTACGTTACATTGCCGATTGTACGTAAAACGTACGCGCTAATATTTGGATATGGAAAATAGTAGATGTTATCTTTGCGCCACTAGAATAACCCCGTCGGCCTGTCTGCAAATATACCAGTCTTCATATATAGTATCAGATCTAAGAAATACTTTCACTTTTACTAGGGGGTGTTTTTCGCGTGCGTCTTGGTAAACATTTACCAATAGGTGTATTTACGTATAGGAACTAGATCACAGGAAAGATATTGTCCAACCTATTTTTATTTGCTCACTCAGAGTTAAGTTTGTGCAGACGTAAGCATAAAAAGGGAATGAAAAACAGTGAAAAGAATAATGTGCGAAAAAGTTGTACTTGCACGAGAGATTGGGCTTATCCTTTTAGCTATGCGCAATTCCGGCATCGGAGCCTTTAGTTACAATGTACTTAAGAGTCGATACATGACGATAGTTAAAAATCCTATTATCTTAATATTGGATTGAGTTGCCTTTTTCATTTGCGTCATTCAGTGAACTCATAATTCATCGCGTACAATTGACGGATAAACATCATTTAAAAAAAGATAAATGAAACCTCCGATGATACGTGTAAATTGCGTGAAAGGATGATCTCTTGTGTATTGGCAAAAATGCGGTCACGAACGTCCGCACAGATTAATATTGGAAAGAAGCCTTTGTAGGTTAAAACACGAAAGACTTTGTTATACCTAACTTGGTAAAAACACTTAAGATCTTTTCTTTTTCTCTCTCTCTCTCTATCTTCTTTTTCCTTATTTTATCTAACTCGGTTCTAGGGTACGTCGCGACGTATTCAAATTCAACCACCAGTTTCCTTATTTAACTTTTCAATTCCTTTTCGGCGCGCACCGAAGTGAAGTTCTCTATCAACGGGAAACAGAACAAATGCGCTCTAAGGATCATTAAAATCTTGGAATGCGAGCTACAGCAAGGAAATGCAATGATATTGAATTTGCGTCAAAATAAACGACCTACTAAGTATTTACAATCGGTAAAAGTGTAAGGGGGTGGGTTCTTGTCAACTTCGACTTGAAGATGTTTAGGTGAGACTCGATGTAGTTTGACGTTACCGACAGTGAATCGGACTTGTAGTTCAGTCTTTCATCGAGGTTATTAGGACAAAACTTAGACTCATGAATAGTCATTCTGAAAGGTAGCAACAAGCAATGTATGATGTTTAACGACATCCAGTACACTGTCCGCGACGTGTGTTTACGAGGGTTGATAGCGGAAAAATACCGACGCAGAACCAAGTGCGTAATTATAGTATGTCATCCCACAAAAGTGCTTATTAAAATGCACTTAGGAGTATGTAGTTGTTGATCTCTTAATATTTCTTAAACTTAATGATTTTATTTCGCTAATACCACTCTCAACAACTATTCAGACTCCGCAAATTATTTAGAAAACTCATGTCGCAATGTCGACGTCAGACTTTTTTTTCTTTCAATAGCGTATTCGTCTGTTCTTTCTAAGCATGCGCACAGAGCAAGGCTTCTATCGTTTGGGGGGCGTTGAGTGTCGGCGCTTATTTCGTCATTCCAATTCAAAATTTAATTTTATGGACTAGTAGGCACGAAAAACAATAATATGTTGTTACGGTAAACACACTGATCTTTCAATTTCCAATGCCTTTCTCGAAAGTTCGGAAATATGACAGAAATAGGACTTTATATCTCTTTCTAAAACCACTTTCCAAACGTTAAAACCTGCAAAACCCGGTATCGTGACAGCGCCTGATATAACCAAACTTAAATAACACTTAAGAGAATCAATAGTCTTTGTTTCTTAACAACATATTAGAAATCAAAACGTGCTAGCTGGCATCGATTGAACATTTTTAGATCTTTTGACCAATGCAATGAACGGCGGTTTGCTTTAAAGTCAACAAAATAACTTCATATCCGTTTTCATGGAGCCTTTTAACTTGGGCTCTTAGTTACGCGGCAGGAGTTCCATTTTTGTTTCTTAATTGTTTTATTTGAATAGATTGACCTTCGGAACCGCCTTTCTTATTAGAATTGTGCCCAAAAAAGACTGTTTTCATCGAATGGTAACAGGAAATGCTTTTTTTCAAGGAGAAAAATTCGTTTACCAGAGACCATTTTCTCGCCAAGGGGTTCGCTTATTGCTTATCTCTAACGCGCTAAGCAATGCACAACAATTTTGTATGATGCAATATTTTTGTCGCGGTTCATTTCATTGTTTAATAGGCACTGGATAACGAGCCTGTTTGCATTCCCGTAACAATATGATGTCGCATAAATCACGGAAAATAGAGAGAAAATAACGTGACTTCCAATCATTCATAACATGTCGCGTGAAAAATTGTTATGTAACTTTAGTATGGGGGAATAATGAAAAGAAACAAATACCATGGGCTAGGAAAGGATTTTTCTTTCAATATGAACTCAAAAAAAATGATAATTAGTTTGTGTATTTGGTTTACAAATGGTTTGATCCGCACATTTTTATGGTCATACACACCCCCAACCCAACCCAACACTACTCCTCTTCTTCCAAACAAAACTGAGGAGATGTCTTTCACGTGTTCTGGTGATCACGCTCAATATCGCATACAGTGATCAAAAGTTTTATCTGTTAAGAGTTGTGCTCAGTGACAATGTACGATATTTGCCTTAACTGAGATAGAAACAAATGACGTTGGTAACTAAACAATAGCGAGCTTGAGCAGAATGTTTCTGAAAAAATGCATTTGCGTTCTTTCAATCTTTATTGGGTTAGCTTTTAAGCCAAATGTAGCCGAATTTTCCGGTTTCAGACCCTCATCCAGTACCTTACGACCAGAGGTTTTTCTCTTGCATGGCTTTTAGCGTTTATGCGAACGCAGAAGAGAAGGCCTCTGCTCACAGGGTAGCATCCAGTAATAGAAAAGAAAATTCGTCGTCGTCGTTCTTCCATGAAACGTCACATTAGGACTTAGTTTCACTTCGTAGTCTTGCTGTGGACGTTTGAGAAATATACCAAAAAGCGTAATGCTCGTGCAGAGTTGTTGCTTTGCTTATTAACCCTTTAAGTCCCAAGAGTGATCAGCATGAAATTTCTCCTTATAATATCAGTACTTAAGGAAACAGAGTGGTCATGAGAATTGAGTACATGAATCAGGGAAGATGAGTCTAATTGATATTTCAACAAATTCTCCCAACTACTTATATTGAAAAAGTATAGAGACAGTAAATGGGAATCTCAGTTTTGATATTAGGGTTTAAAGGGTTAAAGTTACTGCTTTTTTGACGTTCTCGTTGCCGTCGTCATGATAGTTGCTTAAGCTTCAAAATGACATGACCGCATTAACCACTTTAGAAACCAGTACAGCGTGCTAGTCACCGAAAGTAGAGTCAATGGGCGCTTTACATTCGACCAAAAATTCCCAAATTTTCGATTGCTACAACAAATGGAACGAACCATTTCGGTTTGGCTCGACCGGAATATTCGGGTCCAGCTTTGAAGGTGGTCCACTTTGACCGGTCTGGGCATTTCGGTCAGTCGGACCGAAATGTCCCTTTCCATTTGACAAAATTGTTGTTCCCAGTACAGCTCTTTTGTACCCTGCTTACAAGAACAATAACCAAACGCGTAGCCTGCGAAAACAGCCGCACTGAGCAGGTGGAATTTCTAACATTTCAAACAGGAATTTTTGTTAAATGGAAAGCGCCCTGTGATATTAAATACCAAGATTGATTTGAGAAGAGTTGGATGAAAATATGTTGAAGGAAACTTGTCAATAACCTTCTAGAACGTTCGTGTAATTAAAAGGGTGTTATCCTGGTAACAAAGACAAACGATGTGATTCGTCAGATTTCTGCAAGCCATTTATTCGCTTGTATGTAGATATTGGGGCCGGGCCGGCTGAAATTGGCCTCAGCTGTTGCGGTGTCCCTGCCGACCCCTTCTTTAGTTTATTTACGTTGTATGTTTTTTTTTTTGGTTCACGAACACCATTATACACTCAAAGTCCGCTTACATGACAGACCCAATTCTTTTGCGATCAATCAACAGGGGATTTCTCAAATTAATCAGTTGAGGAAAACCCGAATGTCCGCTCCCATGGTAACTGACCAGTGTAACAAACTAAGCAGTGGCTCGCGCGCACTAACAAAATGCCTTTAACTATCGGCTAAGGGAAAATCAAATTAACAGTCATCCTCATCTTGCAGTTATGCAGGCGGGGTTTGCTTTCCTCGAAGCCGGCTCAGTGAGATCGAAGAACACAACAAACATCCTCATCAAGAACGTCTTGGATGTCTGTAAGTATTTATTTGTCAGTACTGATTTTTGAACAGAAAAAAAAAAAACAGCTACCTTTTTAAAAAAAAGTCTTATAGTCTCATATGCCGCCACGGTCACTACAAGAGTAACTGAATAAGCCATTCCAGAGTTGCCCATGCAACCCTTTGTTTCAAAACGAGATTAAGTCCAAAGCCTTTGATATGAAAATTACCGGTAAGTCTATTTTTTCCTAACCAATGAAACCCCTTTTCACAAGAAAAAGTTTTGCGCTTGGCCTCGCTTTGAAAGTGAGATTTCTGGAACTCGGAAATGGGCTATTTAGATCATAGTACAACGGGGATTATTGTTATTATTATTATTATTATTATTATTATTATTATCATCATTATTATTATTATTATTGTTGTAGAAATAGGAACTGGGATAGCCCAGACTTAATGCAATTTTGAATTTTTTGGCTTTTGTTTTGTTTTGATTTGTTTTTGTTTGTTTTTGTTTTTTTTTCTTTTCAATAATCCAATCTCAAGCAGCATTTGTAAATTCCCTATACGTAGCGAGATTTACAATTGTACATTCAAAAACACAAATAAAATTACCATTATTATTATTATTGATATTATTATTATTATTTTTACACAGCCCTATGATAAATTCTTTCAGATGAGTGTCAAAGAAATCGTTCATAAATGAAAGTGATGAATGTTTCTTAAACAAGTTCTTTTTCATTTTTACAGTCTTGGGTGCCATCGCTTATTGGCTGTTCGGCTACGCGTTTGCCTTTGGAGCAGATGGCAATGGTTTCATCGGTCACGAATATTTTGCTCTGTCTTACCTGCCTTCTGGGACGTTCTCTCATTGGTTTTTCCATTTTGTGTTTGCGGCTACAGCGGCAACTATTGTCAGCGGTGCTATGGCTGAGAGAACTGAGTTCAAGGCTTACCTCGTGTACTCTGTATTTCTGACTGGTCAGTTATAGTGATGTTACTACACTTACGAACCAATACATAGCTTAAAGATAAACGTGCACTGGTCGGTGTATTACGAAGAGCATAACAAGGGGAAAACATTAGTTTTAGTTTCGCGTAGGGATGTCTAGAAACGCTCCGGGCCAAATTGTAAGAAAAGTGAAGCATGTGATTGTTAGTAAGGGGTTTGAAGTCAAGACCGTTGAATGCAAAGACAAATTAAAGACCCATTCACAGGGTTAGTCTCCAACTAGGCAGAGAACATGATCATACATTTTCAGCTTTGAGAAAACCCGGCTTTACAATAGCGTGTTCGATCTAGGTGTTGAACAAATATTTCAATGAATTATCATGTTTGCACCCATTTCTTTCACGTCGCATCAAATACAACGGTGAGTGAATAAGAAAAAAGTGCCTTATTTCTAATTAAATCCCGCTTGCTTTAAGTTGTAACCACACTCTCTCCCCCGGAACTCCACTTCTTAAACCAGGCTCAAGTAAAAGGAAAAGAAATGCACGCCAACTCAATTTTTATTTTTGAAGGTTTCCTGTACCCGATAGTCACTCACTGGGCCTGGGACGGTAACGGTTGGCTGTACAAAGGCGTGACATACGACGACGGAGGAGCCATCACTTACCAGGTAAGCCTTTCATAGCACTTCAATGATCGGTTACAAATTTCTCCCCGGCTTATCAATGCCTAATTAATCAGTTCAACAAGGAGCATATAAAGTCGATGGTACCTAACGAAATTCTCGCATTCACATAAAACGAATTTGGACTCTACTGTCGAGGAAGAAGGCTGATTCCTGACCAAACGGCTGCGCAGACACTAATCCGGTGTAGGTGTCTTCTGGTTGGGAAAAACACGAAATTAAAAACGCTATGGGAGCGAGAAAGAAAATTTCGGAGGAGTCAATACTCGGGAATGCTTTTCTTCTTCCCGTAATCTTCCCCCTCACTCCCAGTTTTACCAAACTTTCTTGATTACTCCCCACGCTATCCTTTATTTGACAGCTTATTTTTCGGGATAATATATTGCAATGTGGGTTAAGGGCAGCAATCGAAAATGCCGAATGCGCACGTCCTAAGATCTGACACTACGTACATAAAACATAGGCTTTGCAAAACGTCAACAATGATGACAGAAAAAACTTATACAAAACGCGGTTGTAGCCGTAGTGACTTTAAGTGACCAATTGAGGGGTTGGTCCATCGGTCCTGGGAGTCTGTCCTGTGTACTTTGCCAGATCTTGTAAAAGCTAAGCCGTCTTTAGGGCGACTTTCCCCGGTGCCCCGTTGATGAGAGACTTGTACAAGTGCTGTGGGCACTGCGCCAACTTTATCCCCTGTCACCTTACAAGATCCTCCAACCCCGATCCAATACCTTTCTGTAAGAGCTAAGCCGTCTTTGGGGCGACATCTTCCGGGGACATATCGGTGGTAGACTTGTTCTAGTGCCGTCGACACTGCGCCACCCTTTGCAAGATCCCCTCCCCCCCCCCCCCAACTTCTCCCGATCCGCTTCGTTTATTGCACTTGAGAACATCTCTTTTGCGTATCTATAGGACTTTGCTGGAAGTGGCGTTGTTCATGCACTCGGTGGGACGGTTGCCTTGGTAGGTGCAGCTATTGTTGGTCCAAGAATTGGTCGATTTGTTAACGGAGAACCTCAGCTGTTGTCTGGCCATACCGTACCGGTAAGTCGATACTAGTCCCAGTATGGAGTTCTCTATGAATGAGTCTGTACGGCTGAAGTTTTAAAACTGGCAAAAATGGCAATACTTTAGATTCCATCAATAGGCTGAAACCTAAAATCACTTCTAACACAGCACACTGACAACAAAGATAGGGAAGTACAGATTCTGAGTACAATTTCAATCAAGGATAAGGAGTTAAACTCTGCTTTTGCCTGTATCAAAGATAAAGAACATGTACGCATTGTAGTCGTTACGTTTCTCGTTTTGTTGCTTTACTAGTTTTAAAAATAAGATTTAGCATAATCACACTTCACTTTTGGAAGAAAATACTCATATCACAACTGGAGCGCAGCCCATAACCCAATGGGCTCCTGACGTGGAGGAATAAGTCATTATTGTTTTGTTTCCTTGGTTACAGCAAGCTGCCTTGGGTGGATTCATTTTGTTCTTTGGTTTCTTGGCATTCAATGGCGGTTCCCAAGCAGCCATCGCTAGCGCAGGAGATGCTGACACAGTCGCACTGGCCATTGTTAATACCATTATCGGAGGTGAGCTTTCAGTTCAATACTTTTTGTGCGCATGCTCATTTAGGACCACGCTTCTATTGGCCATCTTGAGGCCGCGCATGAGTACTGGGTCGGTTTGTGTTGAATTTTACTGTGGGACTGTTTCAGGGGATGAATTTTGACCCAGGTTCCCGCGTAACCTTGTAATAGCCAATAAGAGAAGTGATAGCCTCCACAAAACAGTGCTAAGGTGCAATTTGACACAACACCCATTCCAGTCGTACACGTAACCTCAAAATTGGTGGTAAGCGCCCTTCTCTCTTCACTCTAAGGTACAGAAAAGTATTCAAGACACCTCAAGTTGCAGCCTCCTCTATTCTAAAGCCTCTGCTTACTTTAGAAATAAAAAATATAAGTGAGAAACCGCTTTCAATTTGTAAAACTAAGTGGCACTCCACATCCTCTAACTTAAATTCTCTTGAAATTGGGGAAATCTTGACTCGTGAGCGTTGTATGCCTGTAATGGTAGCCACTCTCTTTGTTTCACAGTACGATACTTATAGTAAACGGCCTTCATTTAAGCTAAGCCTGAATAAGCATCCTTAACAATCAATAATGAACTCGGGAAAAGACTGTAACTCTGTTACTATTTTCGCCAAAATGTGTTATCGACATCCCCTTCTCATTGCTCTTAAGCATGGTATTCTCTTAAAATTGCAATAACGATTGATCGCCGCCAAAGCTAGCGCTTTGCATCCTTATCCTCAGAAAACCCTTCTAGACAGTATGCGTCCAGTTTTTTTTTTTTTACCAGCGCAGGTGATCAATTATGAAACAAATCTCGGCTTTTATTGGTCAGATCGGATCCTCATCGAACGCGTGTCGAATGCGTCCCGCGAGTTAAACGCCTTTAACGCGTTACTCCTCATCCTCCTTCCGAACCTAGTGCAAAGTTATGGTAATGTTAGCGAACAAGATGCCCATATATAAACATCACAGTTTTTGGCTAATCCGAGGCTTTAGTTCCTCTTTTTTATCCCATGTAAGGGAATCCGAGACTTGGATTCTGGATTACACGTTGTGGATTCCGGATTCCAGGTACTGAATTCTGATTCTTTGTCAGTGGTACTTGGATTCCGGATTCCAGTCGTTATTGGAATTCCGGATTTCAAAGCCCGTGATTCCGGATTCCACAAGCAAAAATTTTCCGGATTCAGGATTCCGGATTTTCTTACGTGGGTTGATCTTTCGTTCATTATGGAGATCGTTACGCTCTTTACAACAATCCTCTTAACTCCAGCTACAATTGCTGTCTACACTAAATTATTCTTTTTTCCATTTTGGTCGGTGTTTAGTGTTACCCTCGTTAAACAGGGCGATTTTTTCATTGCATAAATATATCACATTTTGTTTAGCAAGTGTTTCACTTACTAATCGTTAATAAGTGCATCAAAAATTTCTTTTTGCGGGAAACCAATGACCTAAATCAACTCTGAAAAACAATCCAAATTTTGTGTATTTGGATAATTGATAAGGTTGAAGAATGATTCCTTTTTATTGCATTTTAGGAGCCGCTGGTGCCATCACTGCCATGATTATCAAGCGTTTGGGATATGCAGAAAAGTACTGGAGTTTGTTGTTTACAATCAATGGAGGACTGACTGGAATGGTGAGAAAGACAATCAGAATCAGCTTTATTTGCAGGTTTCAGTCTTGGATTGCTGTTTTTTGTGATTGGTTGACATATTTCGCGCCATGAAGTAAGATCATCCCTGCAAAACTAGTCGTGACTTCAGTGCGCGCGTTGTGCGCGTTGTGTGCCCGCGCTGCATACGAGTTGTCCTTGCGCATTTATTTCGAGTTGATATTGCTTTATAACTGTAGTTAGTCTTTACAAAAGAGAATGAGCTTATTATTTTTTTGTTTGTAGCTGTTTTTATATCGAACAGAGCCGAATGACCTCTCTAAAAAAGCCTTTCAATGAAACTGCTATGCTTTGCCGCATACTTTGTTAGCTTCACTTGAGTACTGTCTCCACTCAGCTTTCGCCATGCAAATGCTCAGGTAGTTAGAGTAAGGTCTTGCTTTTGCCTTCATTGGTGGAGACTGAGGTGGCTGGAAGGTGTATGTATGTATGTAAATCTTTATTTAAACACGGGAAATCATCAGTTAAGCTTAAGTTAAAAACTAAAACTAATTACAACTGCTTTACATGATTGCCGTGTGGGAATCCGATATATCAGCTACCTTCTTGATATTTCGCTTAAAATGCTCAACGGATGCAGCGTTTTTTAAGTTTTTGGGCAAGTTATTCCATAACATGGCCCCGCTGTAAGAGAAGCTTCGTTTCAAATAATTGGTGTTTGGTTTGGACAGGGTCAGCCTTCCCTCAGAGTTTCTTAAGTTGTAAGCAGAGTGACGCTGAGAGAAAAGACTTTGTAGATATTTTGGAGCAAGGTCATGTATGGTTTTATACATCATTAAGGCTTTTTGTTTCTTTCGTCGAAGAGATAGCCTCTCCCAGCTGAGGGTGGAGAGAAGGTGGTTTGAGCTCGCATCAAAGGGTGATTTAGTAAGAACTCTGGCTGCACGATTCTGTAATTTTTGGAGCTTATCACTCAAGAACCCACTCAAACAGTCCCAGACGGGGCTGCAGTAATCAAAATGAGGCGTAATTAAAGCGTTATAAATTTGAATTGCAGTTTCTTTGGATATAAAGGGCCGCACACGTTTTAGGGCGCCTATAGCTGAAGAGACTTTCTTGCAAATCTCTTCAACGTGTTTACCCCAAGAGAGTTGAGCATCTATGGTAAGACCCAAGGATTTGGTATGATCGACTCTCTTGATAATTTGGTCATCAATTTTGATTTCTACATCGTCACATTGGGCAAATAGTCTTTGTCTTGATCCAATAATCATTAGCTCTGTTTTAGCAACATTTAGACTGAGCTTGTTAGCTTTCAGCCAACAGCTAAGGTTATTTAATTCAGGGGTTAGAGCTAGCTTAAGCTCTGTTAACGTCTTAGCAGATAACGTAAGGTTGGTGTCATCGGCAAACATTCTTGGTACGGCGCCCCGCAGGGAGTTGGGAAGATCATTAATGTAAATTAAAAATAGCAAAGGACCCAATATGCTACCCTGCGGCACGCCGCAACTGAGGGTACGAGCAGATGATAGTTTGCCACTGACATTACATCTTTGGGTTCGGCCACTTAAGTACGACGAGAACCATTTTATAGCTGCCTGATCGACACCCAAGTATGACATCTTACGCAAGATGATCTCATGATCAATGGTGTCGAATGCCTTAGTAAGGTCAATAAAGACAACGCCATTTAGAAGGCCATTGTCGATGTTTACTGACCAAGCATTTGTTGCCTCAAGCAAAGCCGTGAGCGTACTATGTAGAGAACGGAACCCTGATTGGCAACCTAGTAGCAATTTATTATCATCTAGATAATGGAAAAGTTGATTATAAACAATTCTTTCAAAAACTTTCGAAATTATAGGGATTACAGATATTGGCCTGTAGTTGTTAGGGTCCGATTTAATGCCCTTTTTAAGGTAATTATGGCGGCAAAGCTCACTGCCAATAAAACAAACAAACAAACAAACAATCACGACACCTTTTAATGAAGCCACTCTCGATTCGATCGTTATTTTGTAGGTTGCTTTGTGCGCAGGTTGCAACGTTGTTCATCCCTATGCTGCTTTTGTCATTGGTATTATCGCCGGAATAGCCTATGTTGCATGGAGTACACTTGTCGTCAAGCTAAAGATCGATGATCCACTAGACGCTGTAGCAGGTAAGAAGAACAGCAAAGATAATGAGTAGGTATTGGATTCGGCTTTGGTATGATATGAGGAATTAAGCAGATCCCGATGGATGTTATACGCCTCGGTCGATCTGCGTAATGCATCAATCAGCTGAAACTCCCCCCCCCCCCCCCCCTAACATTGGCCGCGTGTTAAAACACCGCTAATCTCCCGGCTCCCTGGGGCCAAACAGTTTTTTAAAAGCCCCGTATAGCGGGGCATTAGTAGGACATGAACAATAAACACGATTCAGTTCGGATTTACAGTATTTGCTGGTCTCAACCGTACTTGTTCCTAAATTCAACCATATTTTTAACCATGCTCACCAACTGCAGTGGAATTGGACCTCTTATATGACCCACATTCAAATTCGATCATGGTGTGCGCACATCGGGCCGAGGAACACTAGAGAGGGAAAGACCAGGGTCAGAAAATCTACCCTTAAGACCTGAAACAGTGCCATGGAACTAATTCTGCTTATTTTGAAAATGGCTTCAGGGTATCCCCTGGCCACCTTCCTTCACAAGAGGTGCACAGCAAATCGGAGCCGCACGATGTTCACATGGTAACGTGCATGTCTAAATGTTGTTGCCTTTATTCGAACAGTTACTGCGTTTATACCTGCCTATAAGTGCATGCACTTATATTCTGTGTACCTATAAAAATACCTGTCACTTTATCAGAACACTGCATACACTCAGCAAGGTTTAAAAATACAATGATAGAGCTTCTGAAGGCTTCTACAGATCCAGAAATCTCAAAGGGAGTTGATGCCCTCAAACAACTGTTTCTGAAGAAAAGAAAGATACAGTTCTCCCTTGCTGTCCCCGCTTCCAAAAATGCGTGCGCGTTAAATCCCCTCTTATGACCCGGGTGGAACAGGCATCTTGTTAATTCCACCGCTCCCCGGGGACAACACGTTGCTAAATGTGCGTTAAATCCCCGCTATTTCCGGCTATGCCGCGGGGGTCGGGGGAAGGGGTTTCAATTGACTGATGCATAATTCTTCATATCATACGAAGTCCAATCCAATAATGCACCAAAAGTGTTTATGCTTTCTCGATCAATGTTAAGTTCCCGTCTTCAAAACATTCCTACTCCTCAGCAGTTTTTTTACATAAAGGGATGCTTGGTTTAACAGATATTCTTCAAATAACAGTTGCCGTAAACGATCAAAACAGTTAAGCTTCCGCGCCTTCTGCTGCCCTTTATCAATCCTTTTCTACATCCTATCACTGATCATTCGTATTCATGACGAAACGTAGCAGCTGAGGACTGGTAGACTTTGATCAGGATATCTCAAATAGTTTCCAAAATTGGTCGGCAGTAGGATGCACCATCGTGTCCATGAAACAAAATAAGTCTAGCTGCTTTGGCTCCTGCTGCTATATAGTCTTGTCATTGCAAGGGCCATGTTTCGAATACTCCTTAAAGCCTAATTTTTAGCAGGATCTCATCATTCTCTTTCTTTCGTTTTTGCACAGTTCATCTCGGTGGTGGAATCTGGGGAGTCTTGTCTGCGCCCATCTTCAACAAGGATTCCGGAATTCTGTACGATGGTAGCTTGATGTCATTCCGTGGATTTGGCTGGAACCTCTTGGGTGTGATTGTCATCATGATCTGGTCAGGTTCTTTGGCTTTTATCCTGTTTCTCGCAATGAATCTTATTGGGGTACTCCGTGTTGACAAAGACATTGAACTGAAAGGTAAGTAATAACCCTATAGTCAAAGAAATTTTACCTGAAAATTAGGAGAGGAGGCTATTAGTATAAGTAGTCATGCGACTTCGAGTTCAATTTGGCATTTATTTGTAAGAAAGTGTGTTATTCAAAAAGTATCAAAATTTGAGCTTTTTGAAAAACACATGAGGGCTAATAAATTCCCAAATTTAATGAGAAAAATAGTATTTTACTTTTTAGTGATAAACGTGAAAGAATTTACTGGATCAAAAATTCTTCCCCTAAACAATCCTACAGTACAATTTGATCGAAACAACACCGATTAGGTGATCACTCGCAACCTAGCTCAAACGGGCAAAAAAAGATTGCGCACCAGATTGGTTCTTATGCATTTCTTTCTTTTGTCAACCTCTCACAGTGCTCCATCCTCTGAGATATTTGTTTTATTTTCTTGTTTTTGCACTGTTTACTAAAATCTGCGTTGCTAAATCACAGTACTTGAAACTAAAATGATGTAATGATTGCCTCAGGTCTCGATATTCCCAAGCACGGTGAGCCCGCATACCCATTGGACAGTTACGGAGATGGATGGACCGAGGAGCCTGCCCCATTAAAGACAATTCCGTTCGTACACAAGTCCACTTCTAACCTTAATTTGGCTCCCCTTCAGAATGGCTCTTCAAACCCTAAAGAAAAAGGAATAGACAATCCCGCTGTGATCGTGCCCGTGGAATCTCCCAACGCAAACACAGATACGGCATTTTAAAAACTACTACCTTACAAGATAAATTGGGGCTCGTCGGAAAAGATACTTTAATTAGGGAAATGGCAGGAGGCTTTGCAATCTTAACTAGCTATCCGGCATTTTAGGTATTCCTAAGCTTTTTATATTTTTTTAGTCACACGAATTCTATGATATTTATTATTGCTTCAAATTGTAGCTTTTTTCTATAGGAATTGTCAGGCACCTAAGGATACCAGCAAAGTCACTAATGGACGCTATGGGGTTTCTTTAAGACCAGGCGTCCACACTAATGTGTTTCCTTTTCGTTTGAAACTGAATGCGCTTTGTTCTCGCGTTCACACTTAAACCGTCGAAAATAGCAAGCGCTTTTTCCATTACAACCACCGTTCAAAAGTGTTTTGTCATTACAGTCATAAATTTCTTCTCCAGCGTCTACCAAAAGGGAATTTTAAGATGGTCGATGAATGGATGTTGTCGAGTGAATAGTTTGTGACCAGACAGTATCGCCTTATTGATTAGTGCGGACTGAACTTATTGAACTGGCCCCAGTTGTTCAAAAGCGGGATAACGCTCTCCACTGGATGAATCTCTATTCCTTTGGATATAGCAATTAGCTTCCCTTACAGTTATCCTTTGGATAGAGGACATAGATATTTATTCGGTGGATGGCGCTATCCAACGTTTAAGCGATAGATCTTTTGACAGATGTGGGCTTAGTACTCTGGCCTTTGTGTGAATGTGAGGCTAAGGTTGACCTCGTTTTGGTACAAACCTCCACTGTTTTCTCATAGATATTATGCTTGAAAAATACTAGTTAGCTAAAGAAGAACACGATTCACACAAGAAAGCTGGAGGTGCTGCATCAAAACAATGTCAACTTCAGCCTCATTTCCATCTGTAACTATAAAAGTGCTATTCTCCTTGCTGAAACTGTCAGAAGAGAGACGGTTACAAAAGAAATGAGATCAGGCCTTGAAATTTTCCGAAGCATTCGGTTTAGGCGAGGAATTTTCGCCCTTATTGAACTCCGCCCAATTTAATCATGGCATAGCCAAGATGACCTAGGAGCCTACAGGCTTTGGATACACCAAGAATGAATCTGCCCGAGAACAATCCTCAAAAGACTGACACAATCAGCCTTTGGTATAAGAAACGCTGTATGCGCTCATATCCGCTGGCTGTTCAAATTTGTGGGGTCTCCGTGATATGGAGATTTCACCATAAAACTGGAAAATATACGTGCAAATTTAAAATGTAAATACACCAGAAATGTTTATTGCTCAGAAACACAACAAGTGCACAATTTATTTTCTTACTCGTGTTAAGTGTGATATTAAATGAACTAAGCTTTAAATAGTGTTTTAGCTGATAATAAGTAGATTTGCAGGATCCTATATTTGGGTCTGTAATTCTCGCAGAGGATTTTTTTTTGTCTTTTTTGTCTTAATTTGTCTTATTTGGCTCGTATAATATTTGCATCAGTACCTAGTTTTAGCTAAGGTTAAGAGAAACCACGATTTCCTTTGCCATTATTGCCATGCGCTGAGGACTGAATAAAACCCGTTTTTTAATTTGGACAACTGATACTATAGCAAAAAATGCTTACATATATTATCAGTCTATTTTAACAAGTAACAAGGTGCTGGGTTCTGAAATATCCAGACTCAGCAACGTTCGTCAATCACTCAGCTATAAGTTATCGAGCCCCAGTCAGGCAAACGTATTTAAGATTTGCTAAGTTTAACACGTTGTTATATCAGTTTAGTTATGTTTGTAACGTAAGCACAGCTTTGCAAGTTATTTTTGAAATAAACGTCACTTCACATTATTTATTGACATTGTCTCTGTCTTGGTGATTTTTTGCAACATTTTCTGTTAGATACTTCTGACTATTCTTGCGAGGTGCTACCTTGCTCCAATTCAAACAGATATCAACTAGAAATAATATCCACTGGTTTAAGGACATAGAAGGCATTTGAGACATTTCGGAATAGACCATGAATTGAAGTCTGTTTTAAAATTCCTCCACAGGGTGCATGATGTGATCTTTTTACCCCCACCCTCTGGATAGCGCTACAGGTTAGGATCTGTGGCGCTGTTAGTCTGTGTGGTGGGGGGAGGGGGGGGGGGGGGGGTTAGGAAAGGGGAGATGGGGAGAAAGGAATCTCTTTCTCCCGCTTTTTGGCCACCCCTCTCCTCCAACATCTTCCCTTAGTTTATGCGCCTGGTTAAGGCGCTTTCTGGCGCTATTACATAAAGTACTTGGGATATCCCCGTACCTTCGGTGCTGCCTTACCCAAATATTTTGTAGTTGATAACTTTGTCTCACTCTGACGGAATCCTGTGATAAAGATTCTAATTTTTGTACCCAGCCGTAAACAATCTAATAGGGTTGATCAACTACATAAAATGATATGTCAATTATATGTAATTCTATATAATACCATCTAGCAAAGAAATGATGAGGGTAGCCTGAGTAGCTGGCGTTCCTGGGGGGAATAAAAGAAAAGATAGAAGCGAAAGGTGAAGGCAGCGACTTGCTCTCTTCTTCCTTCCCCCTCCCCGCTAAAATCTCTTCTCCACCGAACCCCTAAGGGGAGGCAGCGTGGCCGAGTGCTCAGCGCGTCGGAATCGGAATCCGGCGGTCCCGGGTTCGAGTCCTGCTCTGGCCACTTGCAGGATTATGTTTGTGGTCGGCGGTCTCGAGTTCAAATCCTCGGCCACACTTGTAAATAGCCAACTGGTTGCCTCCTGCCAGTTGGGGTTTTTAATCCTGCCAGATGTTGTATTTGACTTCTATATTTAGTAAGTATTTAAGTGGAGCGCCTGTAAACTAGCTGGATAAGCTAAGTGCACTTTCAGATTTTACCAGCTTTACCTGCTTTTCCTGGACACAGGCCTGCCCAGAGGGCATGGGCACGAACGGGGCTCATAGGTACCATGGGAGGTGCCATCCCTACCCAATCCCAAAACCCGTAGAGGTTGGCCACACCATCGGCGTCTACGTCCCCTACTCTTTTCGAACAGTGGTGTGGGTTCTTTTGCGTTTATTTACTTTTGAGGGTGGATTTCCACTATCGTAAAATTGTTACGACTTTATACGCACGTTTAAATTTTACGCGCGTAAATAAGACGGAGGCAATGTATGAAAGGTCGCACCTTTCACGTAAAAGTTGAACCTCGCTAAACTTTTACTTTTAAGTGCGGCCTTTCATACATTTCTTCTATATTATTTACGCACGTAAAATTTACGTGCGTACAGGGGTAAGAATTACTCGACAATGGAAATCCACCTTAAGGAGGGCCGGATACGATGATGGTGTCAATGGTAAGCACCCCTGGTCTTTAGCACTGTTCAACTGAATATTTAACTTCGCTTTTTTTCTCTTGTTCAGTTAACTAATGTTTCAAACCGTTTTTTTCCTACATACAACGGAAACGGGTGTTATAACCTGGCTATGCCTGCCTGTGCTACATGGGGAGGGGCAGGGGGGAGACGGGAGCCGAGCGAATTAAATGACAATGCTATTTTTTTTCTTAGAAAATAAAGGGGGAAATGGCTATGGTTCTGATTGAAAATTGTCAATTGAAACCATTCTTTAACACATAAAATTGACAAAATTAGAAGAAAAATAAGAAAAAATAGACATTTAAAACCTGACCAAGTCCGCTCCTAACCTAACGCAAGATTTGGTGGCCGCGCGTTTATTTCAGCTACTGGGAACAAGCATACTAAAATTTCAAAGATGGCGCGTGGAAGGAGCTGTACTTTGTGGCATGTGCTTTGTGTTTTTGAAGGTTTGTAGCCGTTATTTTCATACTTTACGAGAGATTTACTTAAATTGACGTAAGTTCTTTGTTTCAAAACTGTTTGAAGTCATATACCGTAATTAGTGAGTCGCGATCGTCAATTTTCAATGTGATGCTGGACGATAGAGTTTATTTTTAAGCTATGATCTTCATCCAGGCAACAGTATCTTCGGGTCACGAATCCCCCCTCAGTAACAGTAAGCGATCCAAAAGTGAAAAATATTATAAATTAATGTTTTAATGACTCAGTCAGCTCCGAGCTTGCCTCATGACCCAAACAACACCTCGACCAACCCTGTCCCCCCCCCCCCCCCCACCTCCGGACATGTTCCTGTTGTAGGGTATTTGTTGTAAAAGGTTTACTCCAGGCTAGGAAATTTTTTATTGTTTAATTTAATACCTTCTACTACTTTCAAAAAGGAAAATCTATATTTTCTCATAAGGAGTAAACATAATTAGCACTGACAACTTAATTATTAAAGAAACATTTGATAACTCATAATTGCAGGTTTTATTACAATAATGGCAGGGGGTTTTTGCAGAATGCCAAATGACTCTGAAGATTAGTGATTAGGGTTAGGAAAGTGAACCAGGTTCTAGTTAGGGTCACTACCCTAAGTACTATACAGAGCAAACTGACCTGAAACTTGATTCACTCAGTTTCCTAACCGTAATCAGTAATCTGCGTAGTCGTTCAGTGTCCTGAAAAATACCCCTGCTGTCAGAATAGTTTCTGGTCGTACTGAACACTAATCAGTGAAAGCTTAATCATGGCCACTGCAAGGGAAAGAGAAGAGCAATCTTTTGAATAGAAAAGAACCTTGAGGGCCAGATTGGGATGCTCTGCACAGAATTTTTATGAAATTGGTCATGCTTCTAAGTTTTCATAATTAGGAACTTTTGATAGACATGTTTGTTTTCTTTAGTCAACAGTTTGGAGATGAGATGTGGATCACTGTAACTGCAGTTATAACAGCAAGGTAAAAAATGAATCAAAAATTGAAAAAAATGGAAATGTATGCACCACATGATGATGTTTTGAACTTCTTTCATTATTAACATTCCTTAAATGATGTAACACAAAAAATAAGTTTTTAAAAATAAGTTTGGATGTACTTTATTTGCTGAAATATGCAGGCACTACGACAAATCTTCTGATTGTTTTGAATACCCAAAACAATCCCTACTTAAATCAAGCCACCCAAACAAAGTATACTTGACAAAATTTCCTACTGAAGAAGATCCTGGAGTGAAAAATTTTAAACCCAAACAATCCTTCGATCATTCCTGTCACTTGAAATCTGGAGTGGGATTCAAATGGAGAGGATTCCACCTGAATCCTGGCTAATTTTTTACCTGGATATAGCATAAAGCACGTACAAGTGTTTCTACTGTCCACTGGATGGGATGCTACTCTATTGTGGGGTCACCACCCCTCATCCCCCTCCCCCTGACAGTAAGGTGTATGTCATGGAAGAGAGACATAGTGAAGTAAAGATGGCAGTTAGGCTTGAACCCCAGCTCTACTCTGATCAAAAGTTTTAAGGACCCATCCTAACCTAAATGGCCACCAAACTTCCATGTCTTACATCATCATTCATGCATTTTGGCCCTACATAAGACTTTTCAGGCTAGCTATCTAATGGGAGATGTAATTTATGTTGTCATATTTCCTTAAGAATTACAAATAGCCAGTAAAGTTGATGTCTGTAAATGATAATTATTTTTAATGTTTCTTCCAGATCAGATGCTACATGCAGACAGGACCAGCACTTCAGCTGCCAGAATTAAGGGTCTATCTTCAGTAATGTGTGTGTTTTGTTTTGTAATCCAGCTCTTGAGTGAACCAGATACACAGGACTGTTGGACAGCTTGTTCAAAGTGATTGATCAAACTAATCCAGGAAGTTAAAATTAAGTTGCAAATGCACACAGTTATTTCATTTTCAAGTTTGCATGTGTCCTGCACTGTAGGGGGGAACTACTAGACATTTATTAGGTTTCATTGCAACAGAAAATCACTTTCCCAGCAAGAAAATTCCATTAAAAAAATCGATGTTTATCGGTTTTCACTGCAACAGAAAAATCACTTTTGCCAGAAAGAAAATTCCATGCCTAAAACAAATATGTTAAAGCACTTTTTACAGCTTGATTGCACCACAAATATTTGGTAGCTTCATGGAAATTAAGAGTGCTCCTTAATTATTTTTGTAGACAGAAGATCATCAACATTTTCATTATAAAATTGTAGCCTAGTCTGGAAAATATTGTGTAAAGAGGACTGTCAGCAATTAAGCAAGTGGCATTCAACGCTGGTACTTCAATATTTTCTAGCACCAGGCAATTTAACCCATTCGCCCCTGGACCACCCATTACTGCCTATGGGGATTCTTGTCACTTTTACCAATTGTGTGGTTCCAGAAAATATCCGTACCGCCCCCACAGAAGGGATTTGTTATATGACCCCTTCTCCCCTCTGCAGCAAATTCCTTAAGCAAACTCTTATAAATGCGCTCAAGTCATGAACAATTTTTGTGAGTTGTTGAATTCTACAACAGACAACAGATAAGTGAATTCTGAAGAAATTGTTGAAAAAGTTCTTGGGCACCCGCAAATGAAATGCAAGGCGCGTGGTTTAAGTCATGTGCAGGAGTAGCCTTTCCATCCATACCAGAATGAGCATGAATTGATTCAGTCCATGCCAGGAGGCCAGAGAAAAAGGCAAAAAACCATGTAACATTGACCCAAAAATTCCCATGAAAATCTGGTTGCACTGCCCACCTACTTTCCTTTCATCTAATCCTAAGATCCTGAAAGCTTTCCTAAAACCTTTTCCCACCAAAATTAAATCTACTAAATGGCCAGCAAAAGAAAAAATAGAGGCAAGGAATTGGAACTATTAAGAGGGGAGGAGAGAAAGCGAAAAGTAAAAGTCAAGACTGCTATGTCACTTTTAAACCCAAAAACTATCTGAAATTGTGCTTTCTGGGCATGCCTGAACTTTGCAAGTTAATACCTGTAAACAGCTCTGTTGTAAGTTAAGCTTGATCTTTATAGCCAGACAGTGACTAGAAAACCGCTCTACTAGCTCTTAAACGCGTCTTTTGGCAAAATTGCCAGGGGTGATGTGAATGGGCTAAGTAAACTCTTATAGTTGTCTGTTAACTTTTAACTGAAATTTTGACATTTTACAGTAACATTTCCTATGGCAGAGCTGACACACTGGGAAATGTGGTTACAGACAACCAACACTCACAACATTCTATTTGGTCTTAAATAAGATTATTGATAGCCTCCCTCGCAGACGTTCTTAGAGGTGCGTCACGTGTTCCTGCCCCACGAACGTCTGCTGAACCGAAACATAAATTCCTTTCCCATTGTTTGCAAATATCAGCTGGTGATCATATGCAGATTATCGGAGATCCATCCGGCGCTGATGAAGTCAAAGTGTTGACAAGCCAACACATATGTTCAAGCTCTGTAGAGTGTGATACGTGACCACAGATTTTTGCTCTGGACGAGAATCTAGGGGATAAGCATTGGGTTTTTGTATATTTCTCTCTGTAAAGGCTGGATTAGATGTCGTTTGCTCATAAAGTTGTTCTTTGGGTGATGCAACAGCGGGGTTACCTTGTAAGACTGAACAAAAGGCAGAAGTATGTTATTGTTTTGTAGTAAAGCCGACTTATTTTTTAATTACCTTTTATTTATTTTTCAATATATATTTTGTTCTCTAATTTATTTACTCTACTTTGTTTAGATTAATTTTATTTGACCTATGCAGGAGATCGAGAGAGATTATTTTGAGAAATAAAATGTGGAGTCTATCAAGTACAACTTTTCTTTTGCATCTTCTCTCAGTCTTTTTCTATTTCTTCAATTTTCTTCTTTCCTGGACTCGACACGGGAATGTCGGGCATATGACCTGGTACCGGGTTAGAATCATTCCTGCTCAGTTGTGCTATGCCCCTGATGATTTAGAACTGTTTAGAGCCTTGGTGTCAATGCATCCATTGTCCCAATATACCCGGGTCTCTTAACCTTTTCTTTCCTACTTTTCCATGTTTTCTTTTATCTGCAAATTACCTTTTTAGACTTCCTGGAATTCTACACTGAAAAGTTTCAAGAACGAAGTAATTCAGGATGAGTATTCTTGTTGTTGTTGTTGTTTTATTTCTTTTCTCACTTCCTCTTTTGATGGTAGATGTTTTTTTATTTTTTGTTTTTTGTTTTACTTGAATCCCCTGTTCTTCTTTTAACACCCTCCTTTAATTAGAATAGCTACTGTTTTTTTTTTTACCTTACTTTCAATGTTCTAAAGAACGAAATAATATTATAGATGATCAGATTTTGTGGTTAGCAAATTATTTATCTTCTTTAATAACAATTATTTTCAAAGAGGGTTTAACCCCCCCTTTTTTTCCCTCCCATTTTCTTTTTTCATTTAGCTGGGATAAATTCGTCCCCATGCTCCTCTCATTTTGCACTAGAACAGCAACTGTCTTTTAAGCTACTTTCAAAGTTTTAAAGAACGAAATAACATTATAGATAATTATATTTTCTGGTTGGCAGTTTATTTAATTATTATTATTTTTTCATATAAAAAAGGTCATTTTTAAGTAGGGTTACCCCCTTTTTTCATCCATTTTAGTTTTCATTCAGCTGGGATAAGTTCATCCCCAGACTCCTCCCATTTTGTACGTCATCATGCAGACGATTACCCATGGCGTGAGCAGCGAAAAAATTGTTTTTGCTACTTTTGTGGCCACCATGAGAAGAGGAATTTTTGTCTACTGGCTGAGGAGTTTCCAAGTTTTTTTTGCTTGCTAATTGGTCTGCTGTGGAGGCTATCTGAAGTATTTTAGAGTAAGTAATCAAGTACTTTTTATTTCCAAGACCTTTCAGTACTTTCATGTGTCAATGCCGCAGGCATCTTGCTACGGTTATAGCCAGTGGATCTATAATTGCCCTAGAAACCTGTTTCCCTCGCTTCAAGGTCCTTAACTTTATATTATATTATATATGAACCCTTCAGTTCCTTTCATTTTATTTTGCACTGTGTATAGTGTTGGACGTGGCTGCATTGCAGTTTGTTGGTCGCTCAATATCGGTGTTGTCCTTGGTCCGCGTCTAAAAGTCATTAACTTGAATATCTGGAATATCTTACCCGAATATTCACGTAACGAGCTGAAATACTTCCTGAAGATAGCTTTTATGTTCTTCTCGATAATCCTGAAGTTTCAAGTTCCAGACATAAATATTTTGCTTGGGGTTCGACAAAAGGCGACCGTTTTCGATGGTTCTTGGTCCGCGAATGTGGTCCTTGGTCCGCGTCTCAGGTAAGCAGCACGAAAAAAACGTAAAAATGTTATAGTTTCCACACGAAAACGTGATTTTCACAATATTTCATATACTTTTTTCTTTTCTTGATGCAATTAAGCTAAAGTTTTTTTCGGAAGATGTTGTGGGTATAAAATAATCTGCTCTTCTTTCAAAGACTTCAGACAACAGTCTCCTCGAGTCTCCCACACGAGCGTCGACGAGCGGTTTTCAGCGCGGTCGAAAATAATTACCAAAAACTCTGTATGTATTCGAGGTATTAAAAAAAGAGAACTTGTAGACATGTATAGGGACGATTTTCAAAACATTCTTCGAAAACAAAGGCCGTCGCTTTTTATTTTGCGAAGTTTTATTCAACCAGGTCATAGGTCGCCGACCAATGACCGCTCAGGGAAATTTGGTGATATTTTTCAAGAGTCGATAAAACAAAAAATTCAGAGTCTACAGCAATATGCTTCCAACAGCAGAAATAAGTTGATCTGGAAACCTGTTCTGCAAAAAGGCACGTCTTCCCGTTGCGTGTTATTCATTCGCAGGCTAAGTAAACATGACCGGTGCCGAAAAAATCCAAACTTCAAAAAAGACAAATTAACCTACCTGTCAACAAACTTTAATTTCGCGCCTTCACCCACAGCAAGAAAGCCGAAACTTCGTCATATGAAAGAATGCTAATCAGTAAATCACGATATCTTTCATTATTCAACGTATTTTTTTTCTCGACGAAATATTTTATCATTTTCGGAAAAGTCGCGGACCAAGGACCACATACTGTATATTTGTGTTGGACGTGGCTGCATTGTAGTTGTTGGTCGCTCAATATTGGTGCTTTTTCTAACTATTTAACTATTAACCAATTTTATTTGTTTTTATGCCTACAACACTCACATTTACACACACCCTCCCTCCCCAACTTACCCACTATTTTAGTGGAAACTTGGGAACCCTTTCATTAGGGATTCCATACCACACCTGTAATGCCACAAAGGTTGCTAGAGAAACTACTGTTTTTTTTGTTGTTGTTGTTGTTTTTTTCAAAGCTACAAAATGGACGGCAGTATGTCGACTGAAACCGCCACGACAGTGAGCCGGGTAGATACTATTGCTAGCAACCTGGACCAGTTCTTCTTAATAGTCATGGGCTGCCTAATCTTTTGTAAGTACTTTAGTGATCATACATTGTAGGTACTTTTCCTCTCAATTTTCTATTTACTACTATAGAGATGTCTGCAACTAAGACTCGGCTGCGGTTAAGGTTTTCAAGTTTTTAAGATACTAGAGGCTGGCTTACAATCGTAAATGAAACAAAACAGGAAAGAAAGAAAAGAAATAAAAAGAAAAATAAGCGAATTTCGCATTTGCTCAGTTTAATAAGAGTCAAATTCCGCAAAGGAAAGGATAAACATGGTCAAACTGTCAGGCATGCAGACAAGCAAAGTCAATGAATGTATGTCATTGAGCCCGTTTGAGATCGAGCTTTTATTTCCTGTTATGCTAGTCCAAAGACTAAAATTCTAGTCTGGCCTTAAGAACTACAACTTGTTCAGTTGTTCTGAGCGTGTAACAACGCTCCTTGCCTTGCACACCCCTTGAATTTTATTCTTTATTATCTAGGAGTCAAAGTCCATCGTCCTTTACAAAGGACATGTGGTCTGCATTTGTAAACTCTACCAGCTGGTTTTGTTTTTTCTATAACTGACCTGACTGGTCAGTTTTGATCAAGATGTAAACAAATGAAATGTCGTGTTAAATCTTGATCTATCTAAGCTTCTTCTCGGTATACCGAGCTCAGTTTACTTCTTGGTATTAAAGTTTTGCACCTCGCGATTTAGGTCGAAGGGATGGTGTGCAAAAACTGAAGGAGAGCGAGAAGAGAAAGACTCAGTTAACTTGTATCCGTGGCAATATAGAAAAAAGAAAAAAGCTTGTTGTAGATCATAACAAAAACAAGTAGTTGGCGTTTAATATATTTCACTGCTGCTTAAGGAAGGATTGTAACTAGGAAAACATAAAAAAAAAAAGGTAGCCTCCCGAATGCAGAGTGAGGCGTTCTTACATCAAGAAACACTAAGAAATGCAATCGACGCTTTAACTACGTTCTATTAAAGATCATCGTTTAATTTGTCAATAGCGATCCTCAAGACTTCGATTTGGCCTCGGGACGACTGGTTCAAACTTGTTTAACACTGATTTTTCTCGTTTGAAACAAATTTAATCATTTCGGGCGCCGCTAAACTAGACTCCTCTTAGTTACAAACTTTAACGTATATTCGTGTATCGTAAAAGAAAGACAAAAATTAAGAGATTTTTCGGAGCAGCCTTCTTGATCTGCCTGTAACTACTACAACAATTCTACGAAAGAGTCGTTTGGCATTACTAGCTGTTCCTGTGTTTCCAAAATTAGAAAACATTTTGCAAAACGAAGAACTTTAGCTCTGTTACATTTTTGTTAGCAGTAATACATTTCGGATGCGTGCAAAGAATATTAATACAGAGAGAGAAGATCAAGACTATAAACTATCAATGGCAATATAGCCAAAATTAGATAGCAAAATAATGTGATATCTACCCAGAGTCCTCGTTTCTCGAGTACATAAGTGGTTTCTCCAAGAAGTCTGGAGAAACTGCCTATTTACTGCGCAGCTAGATGTTCAGCTTAATCGGCGGAAATTGGCTATTGAGTGTGTGATTTTTAGTCCCTTTACCATCTAAGAAAGGGTGAAATGAAATCTTTGGATTCAAAAACAGCGGACAGAAATGAACAACTAACTTTGTTCAAAACAAAGAGACTACAAATGTTGCGTATTTGATTTATTTTACAGAACATTGACACTAGTTTGCGTTTGGGGGGCGTTTAGTGTCGGCGCTTATTTCGTCATTCCAATTCAAAATTTAATTTTATGGACTAGTAAGCATCAAAAACAATAATATGTTATTAAGAAAAATACACTGATCTTTTAATTTCCAACGCCTTTCTCGAAAGTTCGGAAATATGACAGAAATAGGACTTTATATCTCTTTCTAAAACCACTTTCCAAACGTAAAAACCTGCAAAACCCGGTATCGTGACAGTGCCTGATATAACCAAACTTAAATAACACTTAAGAGAATCAATAGTCTTTGTTTCTTAACAACATAACGAGAAATCAAAACGTGCTAGCTGGCATCGATTAAACATTTTTAGATCTTTTAACCAACGCAATGAACGGCGGTTTGCTTTAAAGTCAACAAAATAACTTCATATCCGTTTTTATGGAGCCTTTTAACTTGTTTTCTTAGTTACGCGGCAGGAGTTCCTTTTTTGTTTCTTAATTGTTTTATTTGAATAGATTAACCTTCGGAACCGCCTCTCTTATTAGAATTTTGCTCAAAAAAGACTGTTTTCATCGAAAATGGTAACAGGAAATGCCTTTTTTCAAGGAGAAAAATCCGTTTACCAGAGACCATTTTCTCGCCAAGGGGTTCGCGTATTGCTTATCTCTAACGCGCTAAGCAATGCACAACAATTTTGTATGATGCAATATTTTTTTTTCGCGGTTCATTTCATTGTTTAATAGGCACTGGATAACGAGCGTGTTTGCATTCCCGTAACAATATGATGTCGCATAAATCACGGAAAATAGAGAGAAAATAACGTGACTTCCAATCATTCATAACATGTCGCGTGAAAATTGTTATGTAACTTTAGTATGGGGGAATAATGAAAAGAAACAAATACCATGGGCTAGGGAGGACTTTTCTTTCAATATGAACTCGAAAAAATGATAATTAGTTTGTGTATTTGGTTTAAAATTGGTTTGGTCCGCACATTTTTATGGTCATACACACCCCCAACCCAACCCGACACAACTCCTCTTCCTCCAAACAAAACTGAGGAGATGTCTTTCACGTGTTATGGTGATCACGCTCAATATCACATACAGTGATCAGAAGTTTTATCAGTTAAGAGTTGTGCTCAGTGATGATGCACGATATTTGCCTTAACTGAGATAGAAACAAATGACGTTGGTAACTAAACAATAGGGAGCTTTTATAAGCAGAATGTTTCTGAAAAAATGCATTTGCGTTCTTTCAATCTTTATTGGGTTAACGTAAGCCAATTGTAGCAGAATGTCCTGGTTTCAGGCCCGCACTCAGTACTCTGTGAGCAGAAGTTTCTCTCTTGCATGGCGTTTAGCGTTTATGCGAATGCAAGAGAGAAGGCCTCTGCTCGCAAGGTAGCATCCAGTAATAGGAAAGAAAATTCGTCGTCGTGTGTCCACGTCATCCACGAAACGTTACATTAGGACTTAGTTTCACTTCGTGGTCTTGCTGTGGACGTTTCAGAAGTATACCAGAAAGCGTGATGCTCGTGCAGAGTTGTCGCTTGGCTTATTAAAGTTACTTTTTTTTTGATGTTCTCGTTGCCGTCGTCGTGATAGTTGCTTAAGCTTCAAAGTGACATGACTGCATCAACCACTATAGAAACCAGTATAGTGTGCCAGTCACCGAAAGTAGAGTCAATGGGCGCTTTCCATTCAACCCAAAACTCCCGAATTTTCGATTGGTACAACAAATGGAACGGACCATTTCGGTTTCGTTTGACCGGAATATTCGGGACCAGCTTTGAAGGTGGTCCACTTTGATCGGTCTGGTCATTTCGGTCAGACAGACCGAAATGTCCCTTTCCATTTGACAAAATTGTTGTCTCCAGTACTGCTCTTTTGTACCCTGCTTACAAGAACAATAACCAAACGCGTAACCTTCGAAAACAGCCGCACTGAGCAGGTGGAATTTCTAACATTTCAAACCGGAATTTTTGTTAAATGGAAAGCGCCCTGTGATATTAAATACCTTTACCAAGATTGATTTGAGAAGAGTTGGACGAAAATATGTTGAAGGAAACTTGTCAATAACGTTCTAGAACGTTCGTGTAATTAAAAGGGTGTTATCCTGGTAACAAAGACAAACGCTGTGATTCGTCGGATTTCTGCAAGCCATTTACTCGCTTGTATGTAGATATTGGGGCCGGGCCGCCTGAAATTGGCCT